>NC_141147.1:104821550-105122005 GCF_053477565.2 Lygodium microphyllum
AGCGAGGTTAAAGTAGGTCATGGCATATATGCATGAGAAAATTGAGGCATATGCAGGGGGTATGCACCATAGATGCGTATGGATGGGTCCCGACACTTAAAACTTTAATGGACATGGTTAGATGTATCAACACCGCTTAGGACTCGTCAATTAGTTGATATCTGATATCCCCACACTTAACACATAACATACACTTGCAATTTGAAGAATAGGGTTAGAAAAACTTGACCCGTTTCACGTATGGTTGAAGGAACCATCACTGCTACATAGAAGGGTTGGAGTCGGCTGCAGGAGATACCACAACTTAGTCCAACATTCAACCAGTATGGCAGGGACCATGCAACAACACCCAGGGAGATAGCTGGTTGATAAAGCCCATTGGGGTAGTTGTCGTTGACGAAGGATAGTCACACAGCTCACGGGCACCTAGATGGGATGAGAGAATAGTCATTCACCCTATAACGTACATCACTTGAGGTAATATTGATGGAAACCCAAATCTCATAGCCAGTTTCGGAATCGACAATGAGGATGGTGCAGAGGGAGTATGCCAAGGTGCACAATTGATGGTGCATTAGTGCATCCAACCCTGTCTGGCATAGGTGTAAGCAGGAAGGCTAGGGAGCCTTATGGTGCAGTGTACAAAATAAGGTGATATGTTTGGTGATGATGGTAGAGACCCATCCCATGGGTGCATAGGGAAATGAGAACGTACCAGACTCCAATTGTCGTAACGTCCCTCAATCCTCACCTCTTGATAATTGATTTAGGAAACACCAATCCTGATAGACATATTTTGTAGTGGACCCTTCTCTTGATTTATTGCTTGATGAAGTCTTACTACCAGAAAGATATTATGATGCATCTAATTCTGTTGAAGATAAAGGTACTCTCTTGCTTTGAGGAGATTCAAGATATGCATCCACTATTATACATTTGGCACCTCTACCAAAAATCAGCCAACCAATAGATATATCAACTTGATAGTCAGATTGCAAGATCCATGGCCTTCATAATAATACTTGATAGCTTGGCCACCGTGCAACCTAATAACCCTAAAGTCTAGAATGCATTCCACATTAGAACAGTCACGTGGACATCGGAGACGCAGCCTTTTGGTTGTCTCAAACTATCATCTCAGTGATCCAAAGAATTGTGGAGGTATCCTTTTGGATTTCTAGTCCTAGCCTTTCCATCAAATTTGAACTCATAATATTGATGGATGATCCCGTATCCGCAATGGCATGATCCACTAATATGCCATCAACATATGCTGCCACCCTTAGACAATGCTTTTCAACATGTTTAAACCAGTCATCTCCATAGGGGCTATTCACAAGAGTTCAACAGTATACCTAGTGTGAAGAATCTTCTTAAACTCTTTATGAACTCCTAGAGATAACTTGATTAGTTACAAGAGGTTCACATCAGGCTTTACCTCGCAAATAGAATTGGCTAAGTCAAATTGAAGATAATTAGCAATGGTTCTATTCTCCTGCTAGACCATTCTTTCTCTTGGTCCTTGGTTGGCTAACCAAGCCTAGATGCCTCTTTCTTGTCTTTTACATTCTTCTTTGGTAGCTTCTTATTGGAGTAAAAATGATATTGATACAAAATGGATTTTTAAACTCAAATGCAAGGCTGATAGATTATTTACAGGTACAAGCCATAGTTGGTAGCAAAAGGCTATGCACAAAAGAAGTGCATAGATTATGAGGAAACCTTCGCTCCTACATTCAATATAAGTACACTAAGATGTATCATTGCTATGGCTAAAAATTATGGCTGAAAGTACATCAATTGGACATAAAGAAAACATCTTTGAATGGGGATCGACATGAGGATGTTTATGTTTTGTAACCTCCAAGGTTTGTGGTTAAGGAAAAAGAGTACGTGCCATTGTCTTGCCAATCGCTCTTTTTCCACTGGGAATACAAACACTTGAACCATATGCATTTTAAAGTCTTCCCAATCAATAAACTCGTGATTCTCTTGATTGACATAGCGCCACTATGTGTGGGCCAAAATTCTTCCAAGTGAAGAGAAGCAAAGATACATTTTTGATCATCCGTGCGGGGGTAAATATTGAAGTAGGACTCTAATTTGAAGGTCCATTTTTCCAAATGTGTGTCAGAATGAGCAGGATCTAGGACATGGCAGTTAGTTATGGTGGATGAAAGGAGAAGAGTAAACTCATGATGGAGGAGACAAAGACACTGTTTGTTACACAAGTGAATTAGGTTCCAAGATTGAGACTTAGACTCATAAACACAATCTTGTGTATGTGGACAATGACACTAACACTTTACTGATAAGAAAAGAGTATTATCATTGCATTAAGAAAAGAAAGCAAGTACAATGCTTTATAGGAAAGTAGGAAACCGCAGTAGGCACCACTGTGCATATGGGATAGGTAAGCCTGCATGTCCTTGGCCCTGAAGCTCCATACAAAGAGGCTGTTAGTGAGTGTGATTGCTGAATCTCAACACCCCTCCTCAATCACAACTAGAAAGGCACAAAGTGTGTAGAGGCTGTAATGAGAACCACCTGCAAGTGTGGGAACACCACAAACATGGTAGACACTAGAGGCTGTCGCAAAAAAGGCTAAGTGTGGGCACCAAAACATGATGGACATCCAGAGGCTATAACAGGGGCCTCATAAAGTGTACAGGGACTATAATGCCAAGTTACATGAGGAGTTTACAAAGCTTATGGCAGGAAGCATTAGGGCAAGGAAATACAAGGCTTTTAAAACAGTCTATCAGAGTAATGAGAGTAGAAGGACTGATGAGACTTGTCCTTTCGATCTTGGTGGTCTTCATCTTCATCTTCATCTTCATCTTTTGGTCCATGGTCTTCTTCTTCTTTCACAGCAAGATAGGCCTTTTGGGACCTCTTCCTAGCATGACAGAACTTCTCAGTGTGTCCGGTCCTTTTGCAGAAGTCACAGAAGAGCGGTTCCTTTTTGCCTTTGTATCTGTTGTTTACATATAACATTTGTTCATCCTTTGAAGTGCTAGGATCTTCTTTGCTTTTAAGTTTCTTTTCTTCTTCTAGCAGAGAGGCTTTAATATCAACAAGTTGAGGATAAGATATATTGGTTAGAGTGGTTGATATATTATCATAGGCAGGAGGCAGACTTTTTAACAAGACACCAATACAAACATCTTCATCCATTTTTAGCTTTATCCATGCAAGTTGAGTAAGCAGGCTTTCCATGTAGTTCAGATGGGATGCCAGGGATGTATGAGGCTTCATATCAAGTCGAAAAAATTCAATCAATAGACCGTACTTAGACGACTTTGACCATGCACCAAATAAGGTATCCAATTTGTCCCAAGTGTCATGGGACGTGTCACAGGCATCCACATGATGGATGTAGCTGTCATCCAATTTCAGTTTAATGATGGCTTGTGCCCTGTCATCATTCTTCTGCCAAGTAACTGCAAGGTCCGCATCCCGAGGTTTCTTCTCTTTGCCATTGGTAATGGCCCAAAGACCCTACTTCATCAAAATGAGCTTGATGCGGGTTTGCCAGGTGTGAAACCCGACTCCCTTGAACCGACATTTGGAGAGTCTTTTCCCATGTTGGATGGTTGAAGCAACAGCAAATCAGCACCGATTTCTTAGATTTCAGCAACAGAAGAGTTGGTTGTGTCACAAGACACAAGTGCTAAGAGCACTAGATGAGTGTCAATGGACACTATGTTTGTATCTTCTTCCTTGAGTCTTCCAAATCTGCAAAATTCTTCAAGATCTTCAAAATCCAAATCTTCCCCTCCTTGATTTGATGCTGGGAACTTTAGATTTAGTAGGCTTTAGCTTGGTTTAGTGGCAGGAGTGTGAAAATGAAGTAAAAGATGAAGCTTTTAAACTTGTGGCTATGGTGTCCCACAATTAGGGTTTTCAGCCTGACTGAGTTTTCTGCTACTACAGTAGCCTGCAAACACGATCATCCGACATCAAACTCGAGCTGGAGGTAGCTTAGGACATGGGCTTACAAAGCCCTATGGTCTCACAGAGTAAATCACGCAGCGTGGAGAGAGAATCGATGTACAGACTGGAAACAGGCGTAGAGATTACAACGAGCTCGAATTTCTGCAATGCTGCCTTCTGATATGCGCAATGTTGAACTGTGATGTAATAGGAGGTTGCACCCTGACCTAGGCAAGATATCTCCACAAGAAAGCGGGCTAAGATATTGACTGTGGAAGGAGATCAAGAAGCTCCAAGGAGGTAGGGTGCAGTCCTGGCTATGGCACACAACAGTTCAAGATGAAGGTCAAGTTGAAAATGGAGTCATGAGCTGACATTGAGCTAGATTGAGGTGGAGATGAGCTGAGAGAGTAGTGTCATGCCCGGTATGGGCTCTGATACCATGTCAGAATGAGAAGGATCTAGGACATGGTAGTTAGTTATGGTGGATGAAAGGAGAAGAGTAAATTCATGATGGAGGAGACAGAGACACTGTTTGTTACACAAGTGAATTAGGTTCCAAGATTGAGACTTGGACTTATAAACACAATCTTGTGTATGTGGACAATGACACTGACACTTTACTGATAAGAAAAGAGTACTATCATTGCATTAAGAAAAGAAAGCAAGTACAATGCTTTATAGGAAATTAGGAAACTGCAGTAGGCACCACTGTGCATATGGGATAGGTAAGCCTGCATGTCCTTGGCCTTGAAGCTCCATACAAAGAGGCTGTTAGTGAGTGTGATTGCTGAATCTCAACAATGTGATGGTGATGGGGATTGCCCATTGTATTTAGTGAGAAGGATCTTGTCATGGAGATCATTACGGCCTTGTTGCCCATGGAAACCTTATTGTCCATACATACCATATTGCACATTTATCCCATGCTACCTATTATTGACATGCTTGCCATTAATACCATACTATCCATGATGGAGTAAAAGGAGAGGGTTGAAGACAACAAAGGCAAGTTGAAGAAATGCTTGCCTTGTAAGCTAAATAGGTGTAAGCTACTAAAAATCAGGTCCAAGTTCTACATGACTCCATAAAGAGCATGTCTAATTTCCTTTGTGCTTACCTCTATCGCTATGCCCCACCCCTAGTTACAGGGCTTAGGATGGAGGTTTAGGATAGTGGAAAACTCATTTCTATTATTAAATAGTAAGCTCTTAGTATATCTTCAATGACCTCATTAACCCGCTCTGTTTGACCATTAGTTTGGGGATGGTAAGATGTGCCAATTACTTCAAATAGGCTTCTCCATAAATGTGACGTAAACAGAGAGTCACAATTACTAATGATCCATTTGGGCAATCATTGAAGCCTAAATATTTCTTTCACAAACAGTCTTGAAATATTCGAAGCTTTGTAGTTAGTCTTGACTGGGATAAGGTATGAGTGACCTTTATGAGCATATCCACAATCACCATGATTGAATTATACCCTCCTTGAACAGAAGGTAAGCCAACTACGAAATCCATATTGATGAACTCCCATTTCATAGTGGCTAGAGCTTGCATGGCATTTTGACACACTTCGCTTTTACCCACTGGCAACTTAGGCATTCAGTATCATATCTGAGTACATTATACTTTAGTCTTTTCGAGTAGTAACTTTTACTGACTCCATTAAGAGTTTTTGCATATTTAGGGTGTCTTGAGAATGGGGAGTCATGGGCTTCCCATAATATCTTCATTTTTAGAACTTGACTAAGAGGAATGCATAGCCTTGTCCTAAAATAGACGAGTCCATCATCCACAGTGAAATTTTGGTATTTGACTCTGAGCTTAGGATCAGTGTCCTTAACTAGGATTTCTCTAAGCATTAGCTGATACCGAGGATCCTTGTTTGCCTCTTCTTTGGCTAGCTCAATGACTGGATTGGTAGGCATCAATATCATGGTAGCTAAAGTCTCTCCTTTAGATGCCTCTTCCATGATAAGTGCATTTAGAAAAGCTTTATGACTTAATGCATCAGCAATCACATTCTCTTTTCCAGGTGTGAACTTGATTTCAAAATCAGATTCTTGCAAGACTTCAATCCACTGACGTTGCCTCATGTTGAGGTCTAGTTGAGTAAAGATCCATTTGAGACTTTTGTGGTTAATGATGAGAGCGGAATTTTGGTGCCGGGAATTGCTTAAAAATAGCTAAAAATTATGAATATCAAGGGAAAAATATTCACCGTCAAAGGCGGCGGCTCGATCTAGGACGATTTTAAGCGTCAAAGTGCTTTAAAGGTGCCCGAGTGACACGTTGATTTTTCATATTTTTTCAGACAGTCGTGCGAGTTGACACAAGCTATTGGCCAATGCGGGATGCTAAGCCAGACGCCCAGGATTTTTCAGAGCTCAATTCCGAGTCTGGACGGGGAAATGGCCACAAAATGGTCAAGATATGAAAAGGTGGACACTTGGGAGGCCAAATTTGAGCATGCCTTTTGAGTTTTGGACCCTCCCCCCCCCCCCCCCCCCCCCCAAAAAAAAAATTTTATGCACCTTATGAAGCAAAAAACGTGGAGAGAGAATGAAGAGGGATGAAAAAACGTGGAGGAAGATGGCGCCCAAAAAATACGCCATGGAGGATGGAGAGGCAACTTGCCTGCTGTAAACAACCCCCCCAATGGATTATGGGGCTTCATTCCCTCCTGTCTGTGGATCCTATCGCCGTCCTTCGCTCCTCAATTGATGGCCTGAATGCTGAGATAGAAATCTAGTCTTTCTCTCTCCTCCCTCTCTCTCTTCTAAGGGGGAATTCATGTGGGAAGAAGAAGGAAGAAGAAAGAATGGTGGAGGCTTTTTTCAAATAAAATGATGGCAAAATGCCTATAAATCTATACAACAATACAACATTTGATCGATGGGAGGGTAGAGTGGTTAAAGAGTGTCTAAATGTGGAGTAAGATGATGAAAAGATTGCTGGCTTTTGGTTGCATGCCATATAGGTCGGTGAATAATTATAAAATAAGAGCCTAGTAGCACGAGGGTCTCCTCGGTGCTAGGTTCGTGCAACGCCGCATAAGAATGGTAGTTGAAAACCATTGAAAGGATGTTTTGCACATGTGCACAATATTGATTTCATAATTGTTTGAGCACTTAGCATCCACAATATGCATAAATCATGGAAATATTTAAAGGTATCAGAAATCCTGGATGCACAGCAATTGTTTTCATTAGGACCTTGACCCACGTTGAGTGAGAGACAGGACACCCTAAGCCATAGGCTAGTCTTGGGGTCTAGGGAAAAGAGAGTTAAGGACAATGGTACATTCCTGTATACGATCAATTGGTACCTTGAGTGGATTTTGTGCGAAATGTTTATATGTTAAGCGACGCACCGAGGGGCCAATCCCCAAGGTGTAGGAGAGCGCAGAGGGGTGGCGGCATTCAGCCGTTGGAGGACCCCCTATGTCTGTGCTTCGTGCCATTAGGCAATGTATAAGGGACTCCCTCTGAGGAGTAGTGGGTGAGAGAAGAGTGGACTACAAACGACGTAATACAAACACAAGATGTCTAGGAAGGCAATGTATGTGTCATCAACGCTCCTGGCCGCGAGGCCGTGGGGTTGTTGAGCACGCGAGATAGAGGTCCGGCTAGTGCACGAGCCAGTGCCGGCCCGTTTTTAGGTTCCATCAGTGGTGCGTCTGCCGGGAGCCGCTTAAAAGTGGCGGTCCTCGAATCCTGGTTATCTAGGGACCAACTAGCAGTTTATGCCAAAGGATACTGTGATTGATCCGTTATTTAACGATAAGCATCGTCTAGCAGAAATCCAAAAGCAAGAAAGAGACGAAAGAGCTAGGCGACGTGCTGAAATTTTTAGGAGATATTCCCCTAAGCGTAGAGGTGCTGAACCCTTACGAGGGAGTGGATCTAGTGGTCTTAGTGCCACAAGCAGTAAGTTAGGAGAAGGTGGAAGCTCTAGTGCTCCCCTTCCTTCCATAATCCAGTCTACATCAAGTGCGGGAGGTGCAACCTCACCATCCCCTATTCGTAGTGCAAATCCAATTTTCGTTATGGCGCAGCCTATTGCAATTCCAGCAAGAATGACGGATTTGCCGGCTCTAGGTTACCTGCTACCCATTTTTAATGGGCTAGTTGAGGAAGATGCGGAACTCCACATTAGGGAGTTTCAAAAGCTGATGTTTAACTGTCGCATTCAAGAAGAAGAACATTTAATAATGTTCTTCAACATGACTCTCAAAGGAAGAGCCGCTATATGGTATCATGGTTTAGAAGCCGGAACCATATTGAATATTGATTCATTTTATGGAGCTTTTAGAAGGGAGTTTGCCCCTGAAAGGGGTGGGCAATATTGGTTGCGTGTACTCAACGTGACCCGCCAAGAACCACACGAGGATATTTGTGCTTATGCGAAGAAAATAAAAGAGGTTTTCCGTAAGTTGGACACCTCTATTCCTATCCCCGCAGCTGCCCAATTGCAATATTTCCTACATGGTTTGGACTTTAATATCCAATTGCAGTTGAGTAGTGTCCCCTTGGGGGATATAGATACTGCCATTACACGAGCACAAGAGGTGGAATCCCGACTACAAGCAGCCTATGCTTCTCGAGGCAATTCAAATATGGGTTTAGTATTGGGAAACAATGTGGCAATGGCCAATGGCAGTAGTGGCCAAGGGATAGCGATGGCTAACCCTAATGGGAGAGGGAACATGATGCAGAATGTGCCTTTATTACCAGCTCTGCCTAGCATGTCGATGCCTACGGGCAGTCAAATGGCTCCAAATGGTGGAGGCCAGGCGGTCAATTCTAATACCATGCCTGTGGCTCAACAACCAGTGCCTAATCGAATTGTTAGGCCGATGGAACGACATGGTAATGACCAAGGCTATGAGTCGAGCACTTCCAATGTTCTTGGCGAGGTTAAGGACATGATGAAGCATTATACCGACATGATTACGGAGCAGTATCGGCAAATAGCCGTTGATGTCAACTTCCTTAAAAAACAACAAAATTTGATAGGAAGTAGATACCCAGATGAGGGTGCACCTTCGAGGTTTAGTTGCAAATGGTGTGGTGGGCAACACTATCCAAGAAATTGCCCAAATGTTAAGTGCGATATCTGTGGAAAATCCGGCCATTTAGCAGCTACTTGCTGGAGTAAGATCAGTTCCCTCCAGCACGGTAATCGGCAACCAGGGCCTGTTAATCATCGTGTGCAAGGAAATGATTCCCAGCGAGAAGATGGGCCTAAACAAATACTTCAACGACCAAAGACTACAATGGAGGAGCTACCTAGTGGTAGTGGTGTTAGTTTGATTGAGTCCGTATGCGTTAATGATGCTGAAACCTCTAATTTACGAGCTGTTCTTACAAGAGGTCAAAAGGGTAGAGAAGCCGACAAGGATAAGCTTATCGACGGAAACCCTAAACAAGGCGACAAAGGAACGCAAGTTTTGGATCCTGCCATGGAAGGGGGACCTTTGAAGCTCGTAGAGAGTAAAGCCGATAAGGAACCACCAAAGAAGAAGGTGAAAGTTAAAAAAGAGGCAATAAAGCTGGTTCATCGACCTAAAGAGCGGAAGGTTTGGCGTGAAAAGCGAGCTCTATCGAACTATCATGAATTCGATTTGGCGAGCTCTCTTTTCGAAGTCAAGCCGGATGTGAATATTTTACAGCTTATTAAGCTTTCCCCAGGAGTACGTAAGAAATTTAGAAAGATCCTATGTACCGGGTATATCGTAGAACCTTTGGGTATTGCATGAGTTGGTGATGATTGGTTCGAGCATGCTGAGAAGCATTGCCCAAGGGTTGCAGCCTATGTCGATGGGATATTAGTAGATTATGCCATTGTCGACACGGGATCATCTGTTAACATTATGAGTTCTGAACTGATGGAAAGGTTGGGTCTTGCGATCCAGAAAGATACCTCCACAATTCTCAGAATGGCAGATGATAGTTTGAGACAGCCAGAAGGTTGCATTACTAAGGTCCATGTCACTGTTGCAAATGTAGAATGCCTGTTGGACTTTAGGGTGATTCGTTTTGCAGGCCGTCCAAGTTACCAAGCATTACTCAGACGACCTTGGATCTTGCAAGCGGACTGCCAAGTAGATATACCCGCCGGTCGACTAATATTCGGCAGAGGTGTCCAGCGTGTGGTGGTTGATGCTTATCCTGAGTCCCCGCAGAGTGAGAGAGCTCCTCTATCTTCTACAGAATTGGAGACATTAGAGGATTTATCTGCCAGTGAGACATCATCGAGTGATGAGTCCAAAGAGGGATCCACCACGGAAGACATCTATCAGATCACTTTGAACGAGCCGATAGAGGGCCAAGATCTTATAAGAGATGCAGATGTTATCGAGCTAGACCTTGGTACGCTTGATGATTCACGGCCAATCAAATTAGGTTCTATGCTCAGCACAGCAGAAAGGGAGGACTATGTGGCCTTGATTCAGGAATTCCGCGATATCTTTGCCTGGAGTTATGATGAGCTGAGAGGCATTCCTCCTAGTCTTGCTGTTCATACAATTCTGTTGAAAGAGGGCAGTCGTCCTGTACGACAGAAAGTAAGGCGTATGCCTTTCGAACTGAGGGACGGGCTGTTTGAAGAGTTACAGAAGCTTCGAAAAGCAGATTTGATTTTTCCTTTGCAACACACGGAATGGTGTTCACCAGTTGTGATCAGAAAGAAGAAGAATAATCAAATCCGATTATGTGTAGACTTTAGGGAGCTGAATAAGCAAACAGTTAAGGACTACTACCCATTGCCATTTATTGACCAGATTTTAGATCAATTAGCGGGTAGGGAGATATATTCGTTTATGGATTGCTTTGCAGGACATAACCAGATGGCTATTGCAGAAGAGGATAAGTTGAAAACAACTTTTATTACTGTATTTGGTACTTTTGCATACCATGTGATGTCCTTTGGTTTATGCAATGTGCCTGGTTCGTGGCAATGAACATCAGATAAGACATTCGGTGACATATCCCCTGAAGTGTTGAAGGTGTTTATTGATGACTTAGGGGCCGCCACCGTGAGAGGAAGGCAGTTGATCATTTTAAGAAAATGCTTTGAGCGCTGTAGACAATTTTGCATCGCTTTAAACCCGCAGAAGTGTGTTTTTGGAGTACCTTATGGGCTATTGTTGGGTCATGTGGTCAGTTCGGTAGGAATTGCGACAGACCCCGAGAAGGTCAAAGTTATAGCTGCCATGGGTCCACCACGCACTCCGAAAGAAGTTCATAGCTTTCTGTCTTCGATTGGTTATTACCGTAGATTCATAAACACCTTGGCAGAAAGAACGTTGCAGCTTACAAATTTATTGTCCTTTAGCTGTTCGTTTGTATGGGGTGACCCTTGTAAGGTAGCATTCGAGGATGTGAAACAAGAGCTAGCAAGAGCTCCCGTTTTAAAAGCACCTAAAAGAGGTGAGGTGTTCTATATATTTTTAGCGGCCACCATGTATAGTATCAGCTGCTGTTTAGCTCAAATTTGGGAAGAGAAGTGGTACCACCCGATTGCTTTTGCTAGTCGGAAGCTGGGGGTATCCGAAATCAATTATACCTACATGGAGAAGTTGTGTCTAGCGATGGTCTTTGGGACCAAGAAATTCAGGCATTATATTCTCTATGAGAAAGTCGTGCTTTATACGAAGGCGGAGGGACTTCAATTATTGATGAATAAGTTACAGCCGCCTGATCGTCTAGCGAAGTGGTTGATCACTTTGCAGGAATTTGATTATGAAATCAGAAGTAAGCCACCAAGGTTGCAAGGCATCGTGGAATGTCTTGTGGACTTTGGGGAGCCGAAAGAATCTGTGGCTGAAGGTAGTGACATAGAGGTGTTATTTAAAATAGATACGGCATCTATTCCCTCCTGGTACGCTGCAATAACGCATTATTTATGGACGGGAGAGGCGGGATCCGAATTATCTAAAGCTGAGAAACGGAAAATTAGGCAGCAAGCGTTAAAGTTTGCCTTGATCGCAGGTACATTATATCGGCAAGGGGTTGATGACATCTATCGCTGATGTGTGATGCCTGACGAGGTGCCATTCATTTTGGAAGAGTGCCATGATTCTGCTTGCGGTGGCCATTTTGCTGGACGGCTTACAGCACAAAAGGCTTTAAGAGTAGGTTATTGGTGGCCTGCCATCTTCTAGGATGCGTTTGCGTATGTCAAGAGATGCGATATTTGTCAACGACATGATAGTCGAGAGAATAGGAAATGACCACTCACCCCTATTATGGCGATACTTCCATTTGAGAAGTGGGGAATAGACTTTGTGGGTCCTATTACTCCGTCGTCGACTACGCAAAAGAGGTATATCATTGTAGCAACTGACTACTTCACAAAGTGGTCAGAAGCACGTGCAACAATGAAAGATGATGCTAAAGAAACTGCTAGTTTTCTTTTAGAGCAGATAATATGCCGTTTTGGTCCGCCGAAAGAATTAGTGTCGGACCGTGGAACCCATTTCCTGAATAAGGTGATCAAAGGTTTGACAGAGATGTGGCAAATCAAGCATAACAAGACAACCCCATATAACCCGCAAGCCAATGGGCAAGTTGAAAGCACCAACAAGCAGCTTGTGGGCATCCTGTCCAAAATTGTATCGGAAAAGAAACGGGATTGGGATAAAAAGTTATACGTGGCAGTGTGGGCCTATAATACGACCTTCAAACGAGCCACTGGCCATACCCCGTTCAAGTTAGTATATGGGGAGGAGTGTGTCTTGCCTTTAGAGATTGAGCTGCCGACTATTCGGTTTGCCATCAATCATTCTTTGAGTGATGAAGACGCACTTTTTGAGCGCTTTTGACGACACTGGCACATTTAGATGAGCTTAAGCTATAGAGCTTATTGCACCAAGAAGTGGCGAAGCGCCGAATGAAGCAGCTACACGACCTTAAAGCCAAGAAATACACCTTCAAGAAAGGACAGCTTGTTCTGTATCATGATGCACGACGTGAATTATTTCCAGGCAAGCTAGAGCCCAAATGGGATGGGGCCTATAGGATCGTTAGAATAGGAAAGAATAAATCCACAGTCTTGTTAGCTGACCTTGAGGGGATAGAATTTAAAAATAAGGTTAATCTTAATAAGATTAAACCTTATTATCTCTGATTGCACTAATACTATGACTGCCTTGCAGGTCTAGGAGAGATTGATCAAACATCTGCAAGGAAATCGTGATAGAGGTTGATGGGTCGTCTGATCCCTTATTTAGAACACCCATATTTAGAACAGAGGTATCATCAGGGAAAGCTCATTTGGTGGAGTAAAGGATACAAGGTGATTGAGCAAGAATGCGGGACATTTATTTGGGAAATCAAGGTCTTTTGCCATCACTGCCTACAAATTTTGATGAGCATCCCTGTTGAATTCAATGAGGATGGAGGGATGGAGCCTACAGTCCACCCGTTGAATATGCTGAATTTCGATTATCATAATTACGAGTAGAGTTCAGGATGGCGGGATATGTAAACCCTTTATGGACGTACACCTTGTACTTTGATGGGACGTCCAGGGGTGCATGCAAAAAAGGAAGTGTAGCAGTTGTCATCCGAGACCCCCGACGACGCATTGTCATGAAGTTAGTTGCTTATCTCGGGGTGAATTTTACCAATAATATGGCAGAATACAAAGCCCTGATTATGGGTTTGAATATTGCAAAGAAGGGTGGTATCCGCCCGTTATTGGTGAAAGGGGACTCTCAGTTGGTTTTAAATCAACTCAATAGGATGTACATGGTGCGAAACCCCATCCTTTGCATGTACCATCATACTGTCATAGCCCTGCTAGACCAATTTGATAGAGTGTCTTTTCAGCTGATTCCACGAAACTGAAATCAGTTTGCCGATTCATTGGCTAATTTTGCGTATGAAGAAGACCTCTTCTTTAATTGTGGCCCTTGTCTCGATATATCTATTGATGGTGAGACAGGACCTGGTTGTTTGTGGGGTATGCTTTCTGAACATGCCCTCTTTGGCAGACGATGGTTGATCTGGGTGATGCAGAGGGTAAGCGAGACGCATCTGCCTTTATTGTCTTGGACCCACAGACTGATTAGACGACATGTGATGCGAACACCTCTTGTGATATACGCAGGAGGGATGGGTCATAATTTAATGCACCTAGTTTAGGGCTACGAGCCTCTGTTCCCCTGGGAATGGTATGCTTTGATGTCCATCATAGTTGTTTCCAGGAGGATGTTATGCGTAGTATTGTTTGATTTCATTAGGCCAAGAGGGCCGATTCAGTTTTGTAGTGAAGTGTTTTATTTCATTAGGCCAAGAGGGCCATTTCCCTGTCTAGTGCGGGTGCGTTTAATTGGCTTTTTGTTTTAAGTGTTGTACTGGACAGGCTTTGTGATTCGTGAATGTTGGTGGAGCCCGGAGGAGCCTTTGCTGCGATGGAAGCTTCTTGTGGCCAATCCAGGTGATACCTCTCCTTTACGAGTACCTTTCTTTCCTGTTATATGTGTATTTGTACTTGTCGAGGGGATATATTTTTGTTGGGGACCGGCAACCAAGGCATGAAGTCCCATGTTTAGGCTAAGTATGTTTAAGGGAGGTCGGAGTAGTCATTGCCTCCTATAAAGACATTGTCAAGCATCGAAAGGCCTGTTTTAGAAGGAAGTCCTAGTGGCCCTGTTCTGCTAGCCTGCTAAGCAGCCGTTCTAGGAGTTCTTGTTAGTAGTGAGGCAGTTAGAGAAGCCTGCCAGAAGATAATAATGATGATGCCAAGAAACCTTGAACATCCTACAAGATGAATATAAATACGAAGGTGTGTAAAAAGGGGTTCTAACCCCTATCAAAGAAAAGAAAAGAACTGAAAATATATAAGCGGTTGATCATTGCCTTGGGAAGGCCTGGTAGGTTCCTGGGGACGAGTCAGACCCGGGGCCGATACCTTGTCTTCCTAGGGGTGGCTTCTTGCTGGAAAAAACAATGCCAAAACAAGGAAGGTTGGAGCGAAAATAAAAGTGAGCGTTAGAAAAGGATTAAGTGTCGCCTTGCGAGGGCTTGGTAGGTTCTTGGGTGCCGAGACAGGTCCTGAGGCCGATGCCCTGTTCTCCTTGGGTCACTACGCTCAGCTCCCTCCTTTTTACATGCCCAAGTATGTTAATAAAATAAAAACCCTAAAAGAAAAAATGTACTGAAAGAAAATAATTCTTGATCAGGCTATAGGAGTCCTCGCCTTGTAGGAGCTCCTAGTTGTGTTGTCTTTAGTTGGTAAGTAGTTCAGACTACCACTTAGGGCAACCTTTTTGATAGGGTTTTTAGTTTGGCTGTGTTGGAGCAGTTGATCAGTCACTTGCTTCGGATCTTCTATTAGATGATGCTAGGCCTACTCCTTGTGGATGTCATGCCTTGGTTCTGTCCAGGGGTAGGGGGAGCATTGTGCTGAGTTTTGGCATATATTTGTTTTGTATCAGTTTAATGCTTCTTTGGTTGTTTATGTGCAGATATGTTCGTGGATTTGACGGGCTGAGTCGCCCTATCCCGTGGTCGCCAATGAGAGCAGAATTTTGGTGCCGGGAATTGCTTAAAAATAGCTAAAAATCATGAATATCAAGGGAAAAATATTCACCATCAAAGGCGGCGGCTCGATCTAGGACGATTTTAAGCGTCAAAGTGCTTTAAAGGTGCCCAAGCGACACGTTGATTTTTCATAATTTTTTAGACAGTCGTGCGGGTTGACACAAGCTACTGGCCAATGCGGGATGCTAAGCCGGATGCCCAGGATTTTTCAGAGCTCAATTCCGAGTCCGGACGGGAAAATGGCCACAAAATGGTCAAGATATGAAAATGTGGACACTCGGGAGGCCAAATTTGAGCATGCCTTTTGAGTTTTGGACACCCCCCCCCCCCCCCCCCCCCAAAAAAATTTTTATGCACCTTATGAAGCAAAAAACGTGGAGAGAGAATGAAGAGGGATGAAAAAACGTGGAGGAAGATGGCGCTCGAAAAATGCGCCATGGAGGATGGAGAGGCAACTTGCCTGCTGTAAACAACCCCCCCAATGGATTATGGGGCTTCATTCCCTCCTGTCTGTGGATCCTATCGCCGTCCTTCCCTATCACCAACTTCAACAACCCTATCATCAATCAATTAGGCCAACAAAGTGCCACTAACCACTTTCATCCGCACCACCACCAAAACTCCAAAGTTGAAACCATAGCAGTCCCTTCCACCCACGTCTTCGGTGCATGCCAAAGCTTGCTACCTACGATGGTGAGCGCCATGGGACTAGCACTCATCTAGGAGGGGGGTAATGTTAACCCTTAGACGAACAAGGTGGAGAATCTAGAAAATCTAAAGTGGAAGACAAGGTTAAGGCAAATGAAACGGAAGACACTACCCTCAAGCAAATGGTCAGGCAAAATCCACGAATAAGATTCTTGTCAATGTCTTGACCAAGGTGGTCTCAACCTCACGCACCGGACTGGGACAACAAGCTAATGGCAGCTTTGTGGGCTTATCGCACAGCTTATAAAACGGCTGTTGGTCAAACCCCCTTCAGGCTGACCTATGGAACTGAAGCGCTTCTACCAATAAAATTCTTTGTTCCTAGCCTGAGAATACCACTTCAAGAACAATGGGAAGGGAAGGAGGCATGGACGCAATGCTTGGTTGAACTCGAATGCCTCTCAGAGACTCACCTTCTAGCCACCCATGCGCTTATATGTGAGAAGGCCTGACGCAAGAGTTGGTTTGACAAGCATGTCAAGCAGCGCGACTTTGAATAGGGCGACTTAGTGCTCCTCCACTCAGTGAAGGGGTATAAGCAGAAAATGAAATTTAGAGGTCTTGGACCTTTCAAAGTTCGTGCAATCAGTCGCATAGACAATGTCGAGCTCGAGACCTTATATGGTGAGGGCATAGGCTTCTTCAATGGCAGTCGTGTCAAGAAGTACTACCCTGCCACCTTGGAGCCCCAAGAGGAACACCAAGGAAAATGGAATTCTCTTGCAAGAAAATCTATCTTGTAACATCAACAAGCTTTTGTTTCATTCTTTTGATCATCAAAACAAAAAAAATAGCAATTCTTCACGCAGGATCATAGTAGATATCTCCCACGGATTTGATAGAATCAACCATAATCTTCAACATCTTCACAAAATTCTTCAATATAACAAAGAACACAAGAGAATACACCATCTTTGAATGGAAATCAATCACATATTATCCTTCTTCAATGTCTTCATAGTTCTCCCTCTCAATCTCTCATATACAGTTACACTGTTTTGATAAAATTGACTATCTTTGACTCTCTCTCTCTCTCTCTCTCTCTCTCTATCAATACTACATCATATCCTCACTACAATGCTCTCATAATAACCCTCAATAATTCTTCTTAGGTCGTGGATGCACCTCCCAAGAGGTATGTCTGATATGAAGAGTCATCAGAGCCACTACAGTGTCTCTTCACAGCTCACTACTGTCACTATCACTTAGTCTTCTCTTCAGTCTTCAGCAGCTGCTTCTTCCACTTTCTTTAGCTCTTTTGAACTTAGATTCATCCTTTTCAAAGATTAGAAAACTTTCCCAAAGTCACACATACATTCTACAGAACACCTACAGAAAGTCTACAGAACAGTCACAATACAGCACCAGAACAGCTACAGTGCAGTTATAGTACAGTTACAATACAGAGATAGAGCAGAGACAGAGGCTCTACAGAAGGTCTACAAAAGGTCATAAAAGAACAACAGATCCTCATAACTCATACTAAAACCATTACAAACTATAAAAAACTATTCAATAAGCTTTCAAAAGATCTCAATCTTCATCAATCATCAATCCATGTTTCATACAGAAGACAATCAGAACAAAACAGAAGCTATACAAAACTAATCAGAACCTATCAAAACATCACAAAGCTTCATATCTCCATTGAGAATCATCATGAACTTCTAAAACATAATCAATATCATCCAAATCACTCTCAATCCATTTTGTTTTATGCATATCAGAGACGATCTATCTTAGGTCCCTCTGTTCCTAGCCTACTGTATTACCAACAAATGGCTCATCGTTATGAAACCTATGTGTCCCTCTATCAAACCAATTCAATAGCAATCTTACCCCTTCTTTTCCAACCTCAATCTTTTCCTTAAATTTCCATATTTACATATTGCTCTTTTATTGAAGATAGAGTATTTTCCCCTTCTCTACCATGTCCATCTCCATCCATCCATGTACCTTCTACCTTTCCTATTTATCAATTAATACCCTTCCTAACTGATTCCCTAAAATTTTCAGCCACTCCTTTAACCTATTCCTCCTTTTATGATTTTTCCTATCCATCTCTTCATCCACTTTTACTTATTCCACTTCCATCTCCTGCCACTTCTATCTCTCAACCCCCTCAGTTGGTTAGTGAATATGAATGGTTTGATCAGCAGATTCCCAGAAGACGAGGATGGAGCTCGAATGATTCTCTTATAGGACCTCAGATAAATTGGCCTATAATTCCAAGAGATTGGACAATTGCTAGTCAAGCATACCAGAACTACCTTCATTTTGCTCACCAATATTCACAATCTCTGGATCCTTCGGTGAGATTGACAGCTCATTTTGCTTGGTATCTAGCATACATGCATAGGCATTCCCATAATGATCAAAAGGCCATTTCAAAACTTTGTATGAATGTCAATGTGAACATTGACTCCCACCAGTTGGATGTCCTGTATTTTCATGCCCTATGTCTCCCTAGCAGATACCTTGTCTTGCTAGAAAGGATATGCTACTTGCAGTTCTTTCAAAATCCTCCAAAGACATTTGTAGATGAATCCTTCTCCATGGATCGCTTCCGAAACCACCAAGCCTTCAAAAGAGATCATCTTCATTGGTGCCTTTGCAATGTATCTTGGATGATTCTTAATTATATATCTCTTTTTGGAGGTGTCATTCAGATGGTTGTGTTAGTGTTTGTGTATGTGTTGTATTAATTGTATGTGATGAGTTTGTGTTGATTGCAAATAACTTGTTCAAGATCTCTTTTTAAAAGATCGCTGGTGGAAGAAAAGCCTATGGTGGAAAGCTGAAGAGAACCTCTTATATCCTTTACAAATTTGTTATAGCTTTTAAATGCTTAATCAAAAGAGTTAATGAATAATGAAAGTTTTCTTGCCACTTCTATCTCTCAACCCCCTTAGTTGGTTAGTGAATGTATGTGTGACTTTGAGAAAGTTTTCTAATCTTTGGAAAGGATGAATCTAAGTTTAAAAAAGCTAAAACAAGTGAAAGAAGCAGCTGCTGAAGACTGAAGAGAAGACTAAGTGACAGTGACAGGAGTGAGCTGTGAAAAGACACTGTAGTGGCTCTGATGACTCTTCATATCAGGCATACCTCTTGGGAGGTGCATCCACGACCTAAGAAGGATTATTGAGGGTTATTATGAGAGCATTGTAGTGATGATATGATGTACTATCGATAGAGAGAGAGAGAGAGAGAGAGAGAGAGAGAGAGAGAGAGAGAGAGAGAGAGAGAGAGAGAGAGAGAGAGAGAGAGAGAGAGAGAGAGAGAGAGAGAGAGAGAGAGAGAGTCAGAGATAGTCAATTTTATCAAAACAGTGTAACTGCATATGAGAGATTGAGAGGGAGAACTATGAAGACATTGAAGAAGGATAATATGTGATTGATTTCCATTCAAAGATGGTGTATTATCTTGTTTTCTTTGTTATATTCAAGAATTTTGTGAAGATGTTGAAGATTATGGTTGATTCTATCAAATCCGTAGGAGATATCTACTATGATGCTGCGTGAAGAATTGTTGTTTTTTTTTGTTTTGATGATCAAAAGAATGAAATAAAAGCTTGTTGATGTTACAAGATAGATTTTCTTGCAAGAGAATTCCCTTTTCCTTGGTGTTCCTCTTGGGACTCCATGTTTTTGATGCGCAGCCGGGGAAACTTGCCATCAACAAGCACCAGAAGAGGCTGAAAATGAAGGAAATGGCATTGCCAAGAAGAGGAGAATTCAATGGATGTTTGTAAAGTTCCTTCTTCCATTGAAGAGTTGGAATTTCTCATTATCAAAGCCCCTTTCCACAAGAAGTTCAACCCACAATGGTGGAAACATATCACCATCATGATGCATGCTCTATGTGATGGACTGTTTCCTCTTCCTGTTGAAGCAACAGAAACTTGCATCTTGGTGGCAAACTGTTTGGGAACAAACTGAAGGGCAGAAACAGAGAGAATGACCATCCATGGAAGAATTGGCATTCATTGAGAAGTTTTCAGACATCATCAAGTGGGACATTGTGAAGAAGCTTCAGGAGTCTTGGTCTGTAGAGGTTCACAAAAAAAAGAAGGAGAAGAGTTGGAATTTGTTTGTGGATGCTCAACAGCAAGATACATGGGATGCTTGGTGCACTGATAATCTTCTGTTTGTTCAATTAGCAACCCACTGGAAGTTGGTAGACAAACTGTTTTTCACAACATACACTGTTGAAACCCTCAGAAGCTGGCATTATTATAATAACGCAACAACAATCCTAAGAAGAATGAGTTTTGATACTTTCAAAACATAATATCTTCCCCTCTGTAGTGGTTTGAAAGCTGAATTCAGAGATATTGAAAAGAAAGAAGTAGAGGAGATGTTGGCCAGAGAATCCATTAGAGACTAAAGACCTCTCTGACACTATCTTGTTGAGTCCAGACCAACTAGTTGAAGCCAATCCCCTGATGAATGACGCAATAAAGAGGCAAGCGTTAGAACGAGTCCAGAGGTACGTGAGAAGAGAGAAGGCAAAAAGCAAAGCTGAGAATGAGCTCGCAGCAGAAGCCTCCTTTGATGCCCTAAAAGCACTCTTTACAGAAGTCCCCATGCCGACTCAAGGTCCCCTTCCTAGTCAGATTCGTCCTAGAAATATTGATGACAGGCCAGCAAATGTAGTCCCATTGCCAGAACCCCTGAGCATTGGTTAGCAATCTTCCCCGCCACTTTCAAGAGCGCGGCGTTTTAGTGGTATGAGAGACAAGAAACAGGAACTTTTGGCACATGGGACGATCTAAAGTTGGCCTTCCTCACTAAATTCAGGTGAGAAGGTTTTGAAGAGCGAATGCGAGAGGAGTTCATGAACCTAAGTCAGTCCCTTGGAGAAAGAGTAGAAGCTTATGTCTCGCGAATGGAATCCATCCTGAAGAGATGGACTAATCATCATTTGGATGAAGGAATCCAGAAAGGAGTGTTTCTCAAGGGCCCACAACCAGAAGTTTGCAAGTTCGTGGAATTGAGAAGACCAGTCAATCTACAAACTGCAGTGGAAGGTGCAAGATTGTATGATGAAGTTGAAGCAAGGCTGTCAATGACTCTGGGAAGGGGAGTCTTACCTCCTCCTATGCCTGGAATGGTATACCCACCAAATGCAGTCCCAGGGACAGTTCCCTATCCTTATTCCCAGATGCAAACAGTGCCACAGTATAGTGCACCTAATCCAGTGTGGTCACCGCAGATGACAGTGCCTCAAATGATGGTTCAACCATAGCAACAGTGGTCTCAAACAGTTCCTCCAATGGCGACTCAACAACAGTGGAACCCTACCAACTGGAATCAACAACCCCAAGTCTCAACAGGAGCTCTGAATCAGAGCCAGAACAGAGGACCTTCTGGGTCAACCCAACCAGTTTATGCAGTAATTATAAACACTTCCCAAAATCCCACAACAAGCACTTCAGGAGGTGAAAATCTGAAGGATTACTTATCCAACTCAGTTGCAAGTATTAAGAAAGAGCTTCTGGATGTGATTACAGAGTAGCTACAGACGCTGAAGGTAAATACTGCCAATATATCCACTCATGCGGGAGTTGGAAGAGATGCGATGCGCTCTAATACATTGTGTGAAAAGTGTCATAAAGCAGGACATTTAGCCACTGTCAAGATTGTGGGAGAGAAGGAAGGAGTCTCAATTGTAGCTTTCTTGCTTGCACAATGGGAGAATACACACAAAGGTGGAGGCTGAAAACAGTTTTCCTCTTCTTAGTTGTGTAAGTCAAAAAGAACTCTCGTACAAAGAAATAGAAGAACCCTATATATGGGTCTCAAACCAAACTCAACTAACTAAGGTGGCATACTAACTGAGCCACGAACTAGAGTAGATAAGGATAGCTGTCATCTAGCTATTATTCATGGGCGGTGTACCAACCGCATCTGAACTTGCGCAATCCCAATTCCTGCACACCATGCAGGCCTCTGAACTTGCGCAGCTTCTCTGCGCCCAATGCCTTCGTGAATATGTCAGCTACTTGATCCTCTGTGCTAACATAAACTAGATCAATAAGACCTAGTAAAACCCTCTCCCGCACATAGTGATAATGCACCTCAATGTGCTTTGTTCTAGCATGATAGACTGGGTTATTTGCCAAGTGTATACTACTCATGTTGTCACAATAAATGACAACTGGCCCATATGTAGGCTGATGCATATCATAAAGTAGCTTATGCAATCAAGCTACCTCACATGCAGCCATTGCTGCACCCCTGTACTCAGCCTCTGTGCTCGACAAGGCAACTGTAGGCTGTTTCTTGCTGCTCCAAGTGACTTCAGCACTCCCAAAAGAGAACACATATCCACTGGTAGATCGTCTATCAGAAATACTACCAGCCCAATCAGCATCAGTGTATCCATGCAACTGTATCTGAATCCCAGTCTCATAAAATAGTCCATACTGCAATGTGGACTTCACATACCTGAGTATGCGTCTAGCCGTATCCAAATGTGGTTTCCTTGGAGCCTGCATAAACTGACTTACCAATCCAACAGCATAGCTCAAATCTGGCCTGGTAATAGTCATATAAATCAAACTTCCTACTATGCGTCTGTACATAGTAGGGTCTTCCAGAAGCTCACTTGCATCTGCGCTCAGCTTCACATTCTGCTCCAAAGGAACTGAAATAGGCTTATAGCCTGTCATCCCATATTTGGACAGCATGTCCAATCCATACTGCCTCTGCAAGAGCCGTATCCCACTTGGTGATCTAATCACCTCAATGCCCAAGAAATAACACAGCTCTCCCAAATCCTTCATCTCAAACTTCTGCTTCAATAGCATTTTCACATGAAGGATATCTTCATCACTGTCACCTGTCATAATCAAATCATCAACATAAATGACAAGTAGCATAATACCTTTCTCTGTTTTTCTCACATAAAGTGAGAAATTTACCTTGGAAATCTGAAAGCCAATAGTGACAAGATACTGTCCTATCTTGTCAGACCATGCTCTAGGTGCTTGCTTCAAGCCATACAATGCTTTCTTCAACCTGCAAACAAACTCAGGATGAACAGCATGCACATAACTTGGTGGTTGCTCCATATATACCTCTTCTTGCAAATCACCATGCAAGAAGGCATTCTTTACATCCATCTGATGTAAAAACCATCCCTTTGATGCAGCCATAGCAATGACTGCTCTTACGGTTGCCATCCTTGCAACCGGACTGAATGTTTCTTCATAGTCAATGCCATATGTTTGTGCATACCCCTTGACTGCTAATCTTGCCTTGTATCTATTCACAGAACCATTTGCATTGTGTTTCACCTTATAAACCCACTTACAGCCAATTGCATTCTTACCTTTAGGCAAAGGTACCAATTCCCATGTAGCATTTTCTTCCAAGGCATCCATTTCTTTATCCATGGCTTTCTCCCATTTTTCTTTTCCCATGGCTTGCTCAAAAGAAGTGGGTTCTGGTTCCTGTATCACTTTGACCATATATGCATAGTGAATGGCTGTAAATCCATCATATTTCAGCCTGTCCACAGGATACCTAGCTCTGATAGACCTGTGCAAAGTAGGTTCACTCCCAGGTACTCTCAAAACATCCCTGGTCTTCCTTACTCAAGGTGTAACAATAGAAGGAATACCCAACTCATCATCAATGCTCTGTTCTGAGCCACTGGATTCACCATCCACATAAGAATGACCTGCATTCACATCAAACATGGGCTGATCTACCTTCTCTTTTCCTTTTCGTGATACCTGAATACCACTATCTGCATTGCTTTGAGAAGATTCTCTTGATCTCAATCTGCCTGTCCATGGCAAAGAATGTGAACCACTGCTAGAGGACGCTCCAGGTCCACTAATATCCTATGACTGCTGCTGTGAATTCTGTGCAGCATTACCATTTTGTGCATCTACATTATCAATCACATTTACAGGTTTATACCAGCTACTCATCTCATCAAAAGCAACATCTCTACTCACTGTAAACTTACGAGTAGAAGGGTTATAGCATCTATACCCTTTCTGATCTGCAGAGAGTAACCAATAAAGATGCACTTCTCAGCTTTTGGATCCAACTTGGATCTCAACTCATCTGGCACATGAACATAGGCAATGCAACCAAAAAATTTCAAATGAGAAATATCTGGTTTCCTACTAGTATACCTCTCCTTTGGAGTCATGTCATATATTGCTGCAGTGAGAATCCTGTTCATTATGTAGACTGTTATAGCAACTACCTCAGCCCAATAAAAATCTGGCAAGTCTTTTTCATTGAGCATGGCACGATATACCTCTCCAATATTCCTGTTTTTTCTTTCTGCAATTCCATTTTGCTGTGGGGTATGACTGCATGAATATTGCTGCTTTATGCCATGCTCCTACAAGAACCTTGCAAACTCATTTGAGAGGTACTCTCCCCCTCCATCTGACCTTAGGCATTTTATTTGCAGGCCTGTTTCTTTTTCAACCACAGCTTTAAGAGTTTTGAAATGCCCAAAAATTTCACTTTTCTTTTTCATAAAATACACCCAAACTTTTCTGCTATAGTCATCAATAAAAGTGACAAAATAATGACAGCCTCCAAGAGATGCAGCTTTAGTAGCCCACACATCAGAGTGTATTAATTCCAATGGCTTCTTACTCTCTTGAACATGTCTAGGAAATGGTTTCCTTGCCTATTTTTCAAACTGATAGGCTTCACATACCTTATGCATTTCTGCCACCTTGAATTTTGGCAATCTTGTAACAATATTTTGGGCCTGCATTGATTTAAGTCTCTTTACATTAACATGACCAATGCGTTTATGCCAGATATCAATATCTACAACTACATCGGTCCCATGTGCAAACATTGTTGCACTCAATTCAGGCATGTCTGCATCCAATGTAAACATTCTGCCCTTCTTCTTTCCTTTTGCTATCAAGCGACCTTTATTTTTCATATCCTCAACAAAGCATCCATGGGAATTAAATCTGACCTGCAAACCCTGCTCAACCATTTGACCAACAGAAACCAGGTTCTTGGTGATATTCAGAATATGAAATACATCCAACAGATATTTGTTTTTCCCATCCTGCATAGACAAAGGAATATTTCCAATCTGCACAATAGGATGTGTAGTATCATCACCAGTCTCCACAAATCCTGGTTTTTCCATTTTCCTTGCATCTTACATCCATTCTGCATGACCTGTCATGTGGTTTGATACACCTGAGTCAACATACCACACATCATTACTTTCTTCTGCACTTGTCACAGAATTGGTCATGTGCTGCACCATAAACAAATGCTCATTTCTGTCATCACCCTGTCTACTAGAAGATGCATAATTCCCTTGTTGCAGTTTTCCATTCATGATGTCATTCTTCTTTTTATAGCAGTCTTTAGCCATATGACCCATTTTACCACAGTAGTAGCATTCAACATTGCTGTTAGCATTTTGCCCTCTTTGCCATCCACCACGACCTCTTTGGCTCCCCCTGCCTCTAGAGTTACCACGTCCTCCTCCATAGGACTGGTTTTTTTGAGTTTGCTACATATTTTGATTTCTACCATGGCCTCCAGATCGGCCTCCTCTACTTCTGCCTCTACCTCTTCCAGCATTTGAGTAGAAGACAGCTTCTTTTGAAGTTCCTCCTGAAGAAGATGCACCACCATTTCTCTGCTCCTCAGAAATTAGAAGAGCAATCAACTCCTCAAAATCAGGAAATCTTTCACGGATGGAAATGGATGTTCGAAACTGTGCATAATCCTTTCCTAGACCATTCAAGGTCACAGAAACTAAATCATCATCTTCCACTGGTAATCCAATGGAAGCAAGTGCATCTGCAATCTTCTTCACCTTCATGTGGTAGTCATTGATGCTCATACTTTCTCTTTGCACATTGTGCAACTCTTGCTTGAGCTGCATTTTCCTGGCTTGCGTATTTGTACTATACATTTTTGACAAAGTATCCCAGGCCTCCTTTGGCGTACTTGCATCCTGAATATGCACAATCATAGAGTCTAAAATGCTGATAGACAACCAATACATAACTTTTCTGGCTCTCTCATACCATGCTTTAAATGCCTGCATTTGCTGTTGATTGGAAACATCAGGAAGAACTAGTTCTTCTTCATTTCCTGCAACAAATTCCCAATATCTTTTTCCCATAAGGAAATTCGTCATTCTAAACTTCCATGCTTGGAAGTTGTTCTTATCAAGCTTTTCAGTGACAATCTGTGAGAGAGAATCAGACACCATTACAGAACACTGCAAAAAATTCTGTCACTGCAAAGAACACAGCTTCAACCTCACAAGGGAAAATCTGCAGAACTAACGAAAGTGGTATTTGACCACACAGTCACTTCCTAGTGACGATTTTGAATCAACAGGAAACAAGGATGATTCTGTAACTCCCAATGTCTCTGTGCACAGGCATATGATATCATTTCTACAGTAACTTTTCACCGACCCTTAGAACAGTGGTCGCACAGCATAAAACTGGGCCTTTTTCTGAGTGCGTGCAGAAAACTTCCGCCTCCAAAACAGGCCCCGAAATGGCCTCAAATCAAAAAACAGGGTCACCAAGGGCTAAAGCCCTGTCCCGCAACACATACTGCTCTCTTGCTTCACCGTGAAGGGCGTCTCAACCTGAGACAATGCACTCTTGCACTTTCCAGCTATGCTATCTGCAGAGACTTGCTCCCAAAACAGAAGAATGAAAGCAACACTGGTCCTCTTACCAGAACACCGCGAACTTGGCTTGCTTTCTTGAGCTCCTTACCACGAACAAGATTCTGATACCATGTCAAGATTGTGGGAGAGAAGGAAGGAGTCTCACTTGCAGCTTTCTTGCTTGCACAATGGGGGAATACACACAAAGGTGGAGGCTGAAAACAGTTTTCCTCTTCTTAGTTGTGTAAGCCAAAAAGAACTCTCTTACAAAGAAATAGAAGAACCCTATATATGGGTCTCAAACCAAACTCAACTAACTAAGGTGGCATACTAACTGAGCCACGAACTAGAGTAGATAAGGATAGCTGTCATCTAGCTATTATTCATGGGCGGTGTACCAATCGCATCTGCAACTAACAAGTCGGTGACATAAATGCACAACGATTACCTTGGCATATCACGAGTAGAGCTCGATATCTCAACAATTTAGCCACTGAATGTACCCAAAAACCAACCATTCGTGGAGCCTTCTGTTCATACTGTTTATGGAGGAACCATACAGAGGATATTTGCTCTCTGAAAGAGATGCATGAACGAAGACAGAAGGATGAAAATGCAAGATTCAACTTGCTAGAATCTAAAATGATAACACAGGATATTGGACCAAAGCCTAGGGAGTTTGGTCCTAATTTTGGTCCAAGGAGGTTTCCCTCTCAAAGTTACAGAGGACGAGAGTCTGGCGGTGGACAGAGATCAAAGGTGGAATGTTACAGGTGTGGAGAAAAGGGACATATCTCCCCAAACTGTCCAAACCCTAGACGATCTGTGGATTACAAGCCCTTATGCAGCCGATGTAAATGTGAAGACCACACTACAAAGGACTGTCCCAGTTCAGCTCCTGTAAAGGCCAATGCCACTGATAGTCAACAGAAGGTACAAGAGCATGCTTCCAATTTGGTAGAGTTGGAAATTGCTGCTGTTACAGAATACCAAGAAGAAGGAACCAATGGTACAGAATGAAAATAACTCTCCTACCAAGACTGTGAAGTTCAACCTACCTATAAAGGGACAGAGCAGTACAGAATAGAACAGTACAGTACAAAGCACTACAGCGCCATAGAGGGATACAGAGATAGTCCCAGAGACACGACCAAAGGCCCAAGAGATAGATGATACAGAAGCACTTCTAGAAATAGAAGAAGTGCCGATGTTGCAATTGTTAGAAGAAAAAGGAAAGATGAAAATGGGTGTAGCCCCATTCCCCAGCCGGTTGGAGAAGCCAGTGGATCCTATTAAAGATTATGACTTGATCAAAGACCTAGACACTTTTAAACCAAACTTAACATTCCGATAGTTACTGATGTTATCTCCTACCTACCGAAAGAGATTCAAAAGCATCTTGACAAGAAGCCATGGACTAAGGATCGCTCCTTCAACAGCGACCAAGACCAATAAGGCCCTAGAGCCTGTAAAGGAAGTAGATGTGGCTAATGCCTTCCTAGATCTTGGAACCCTAGAGATTAGTGTATGCATAGAAGGATGCTTTATTTCAGATGCATTGATTGATGGAGGCTCATCAGTAAACATAATGACGGATGTCACAATGAATGACTTAGGGTTGCAAGGAATTCAACCTACACAGTGGCTTATCAGATTGGCAGACCAAAGTAGAGTCAAACCGTTGGGCATCCTTCCATATGTAAAAACAACCCTTGCAGGAAGAGACTATTGGCTGACATATTTGGTGGTCAAACCAAATTCTTATGGGACTTCACACCCTCTGCTATTGGAAAAACCTTGGCGTTTTGAAGCAAGAGCCAGGACGGATTGGTTCAAAGGAACCCTAACCCTAGGTAGACGACCCAATAAAGCGGTGTTAAAGCTGTATGGATCGCAAAAAGGCAATGGATCCACATCCATTGAAGTCATAACTGACTCCTCTAATGAGGCAACAGATGGTACATCAGGAGATGAAGAAGCTGTTAAGTAAATCTTTCCTAAGAAAATAGAGGCACAGTCCCTAACAGTGGGCACTGTAAACCAACTTCCAAGGGAAGTAAAATCCTTGTCCATGGGAGAATATCTCCTGCCTCAACTAGAATTAACTTCTTAAATCACCTTTGACAATGAAATAGAAGCATGGATGTACTGTTCTCCCTGTTACATGACAATCGCAGAGACAGTACAGAGATAGTACAGTTACAGAGCAGAGACAGTACAGAGGTAGAGTAGATATAGAGCGTCTACAGAGCAGAGACAACGGATACAGAGACAGTCACAGAGACAGTAACAGAGCCAGAGACAGAAGCAGAGTCAGAATTGGTGACAGAAGCAGAAGCAGATGCAGAGGCAGAAGATCTGTTCTTCTCCTATAGAGCCTCTACAGAAGCAGAGACAGAGCCTTCAGAGGATGAGGATGAAACTGATGAGGAAGAAAATGAAGCAAGTTATGAAAGTGCAAATAATGAATTCCCTCTGATAGAGGATGATCTTGTTGATGTCCCTACAGAGGCCTCAGAGGCCGAATATCTCAAGGTACTAGATGGAACAACCATGGTTCCATTTGGGTTGATCAATAGATCACAAAGTATGCAGAATCTGTATAAGCAATGGATTAAAAGCATAAAAATTAAATTCTTTAGTGGCTCCTATCGTCCTGACTATTTAGTCCAAAGAAAAGATGATGATGATGCCCCCTGCCAACAGAAGCCCAAGCCCTCAAAGCCACGGCCTCTAACAGGTCCGTGCTATGTGCCATTCCTAGACGCATCCTCCGAAGATGAATCCCTAAGTCTAGAAGAAATTACCACTCACACCGAAACAAACAAAGCTCTAATACCCTTCCAGCAACCTAAATAGATGAATGCGTCATCTGTTCAGAAGGAGGAGACTGGTTCTAGTGGAACATCAGACGAGGATACTACTCTCTTGAAAGAGTCAGACCTCTATCTAGAAGCAATCCGTGGGAAATTTATCCGCGAAGTGGAAGGTGAAAGACAAGTAACATTCTTGGATGCTGAGTGTACTGAACGTCACTTGAAAGTGGGCCTCAATCTTCCAGAAGAGGAATTGGTGGTCCTTCGAGACCTACTCAAGGAGAACTTAGATGTGTTTGCTTGGTTGTATAAAGACCTGAAGGGGATTGATCCCACAGTATGCCAACATCACATTGACCTAGAGTCTGATGCCAAACCTGTAGGGCAAAAGCAAAGGCGTATGAATCCTAATTACTCTGCTCTCATGAAGGCTGAATTATTGAAACTTCTTGAAGTAGAGTTCATTTATCCGGTGGCTAACAGTGAATGGGTTTCGCCCATTGTGGTAATACCCAAGAAGAACGGGAAACTTCGAATATGTATTGACTTTCGAAAGCTCAATTCGAAGACGAAGAAGGATCATTTCCCTATCCCTTTTACAGACCAACTGTTGGAAACAGTGGCAGACCATGAGCTGTATTCTCTCTTGGATGGATTCAGTAGATATAACCAAGTCCAAATCGTAGAAGAGGACCAATCCAAAATAACCTTCACCACAGAATGGGGGACCTATGCCTACAGAGTGATGCCATTCGGACTCTGTAAGGCTCCTGCCACCTTGCAAAGAGTAATGATGGCTACCTTCCAGAATCATCTGCATGATTTCATTGAGGTGTATCTTGATGACTTCTATGTTTATAGTTTGATCCGTGAGCACTGGGGACACCTAGAGCAATGTTTTGATAGATGCCGAGAGTATGAGATTTCTCTCAACCCCGAAAATTTTGTCTTTGGCGTCTCCTCGGGAGTTCTCTTGGGCCATATTGTCTCTGCACAAGGGATTGCAACAAACCCAACAAAGATTGAAAAGATTGCCGCCTTAACAGCACCAACAAACCTCAAGTAATTGAGAGGATTTCTTGGCCATGTGGGCTATTACAGAAGATTTATTGCACATTTTGCAACTAAGGCAGCCCCTCTGCACAAGCTCCTAAGGAAAGAGGCGGATTTCCTTTGGACGGATGACTGTGAAGAAGCCTTTAATACCCTAAAACAGTGCCTGATTCAAGCACCTATTTTATAGCCTCTTGATTGGACGAAGGAGTTCCATGTGCACACAGATGCATCAGTTGAAGGGCTAGGTGCTATCTTATGTCAAAAGGGCCCTTCTAAATTAGATCAACCAATATATTATGCAAGCCGAAAGGTCACTGATAGGGAACGGAACTATACAGTGACAGAGCTTGAGTGCTTGGCAATGGTGTTTGCACTGGAGAAGTTTCGACACTATCTACTGTCAACACATTTCAAGTTCTATGTGGATCATGTAGCCTTGTCCTTCTTGATGAACAAAGCAGATGTTAAAGGACGACTGATGAGATGGTTGCTCCTATTCCAAGAGTTTGACTTCGAAGTAGTCACTAAGTCTGGGCCGTTCCCATGTCTTAGCCGATCATCTATCACCAATCCCTTAAATAGAAGAGGAGGAACAGGATGATCCAGACCTTCTTGATGCTTTCTTGTTTCTAGTTGAAACAGTTACTCCCTGGTATGCAAACATAGCCAACCTCTTGGCAACTCAACAGTATCCTCCTGGCATCTCAAGTCGTGAGAGGAAGAAGCTTTTGTTAGAATCAACCCCCTACACTTTGCTAGGTGGTGCACTGTACAAAAGAGGCAAAGATGAAGTGCTGCGAAGATGTGTCGCAGGAGATGAAATCGGCATAGTATTGAAAGAGTGCCATGACGAACCATGTGGTGGAAACTTCGCAAGAGAAGCGACATCCAGGAAGGCTCTGTTAGCAAGATACTGGTGGCCAACCCTCCACAAGGATGCATATGATTATTGTAAAAGATGTGATGCTTGTCAGCGAATGGGGAAACCCACCAAAACAAGTGCCATGTCATTGCAGCCCATTCTTCCCCTAAAGCCGTTTGAGAAGTGGGGGATTGATTTTGTGGGTCCCATTGATCCACCCACCAAACGGAAGCAGAATAGATACATCCTAGTATGTATAGATTATGTCACAAAGTGGGGTGAAGCTAAAACCCTGAAGCGGTATGATGGTAACAGCGTAGCCCTGTTCATGTACGAGAATATCATCACCCATTTTGGCAGTTTCCTCGAGTTGGTAAGTGATAGAGGTACTCATTTCCTTAACAAAATCATGGAGGAGCTTACGGAACTGTATAAGATCCGCCATCGTAAGTCCACTCCCTATTATCCCAGAGCCAATGGCCAAGTTGAAGTCACCAATTGCATCTTTTGCTCGATTCTGACAAGAACGATTGCCGCACATCATCGCGACTAGGACGATCAACTTATAGAGGCCCTCTGGGCATACAGAACCTCCCATAAGGCAGCTACAGGACAGACCCCTTTCCAGCTAGTGTATGGTACAGAAGCCGTCTTCCCTGTTGATCTGGAATTGCCCTCTTTACGAGTGGCAGTTAAAGAACGCTTGGGAGATAGTGAGTCACTGCAGCATCGTCTCTTGCACTTGGAATGCTTGGATGAGATCCGGTGGATGGCCCTACAGTGCATGGAAACCACTCAAGCGCAATGCAAGGCCTATCATGTTTCATCAAGCACAAGGAGTTCAAAGAAGGTGATCTTGTCCTAGCCTATGATTCGAGATTTGACAAGTTTCCTGGCAAGCTTCAACAACGTTGGATGGGTCCGTACAAGGTACTGGCCATCAATCCTAATGGCTACTTACCCTGATAATTCCTGGCACTCCATGATTGATTCTGTGGTCCTGAATCAACGACAGAACACAGCTTCTACCTATGTATAGAGCACTAACCAACTGAGGGTGGATCTCTTAGCTCACCTTTCCAAAAATAATCCATTTGATTCCACTTTTTTTTATGCCTATCAGAGACGATCTATCTTAGGTCCCTCTGTTCCTAGCCTACTGTATTACCAACAAATGGCTCACCGTTACTATCTGTCCCTCTATCAAACCAATTCAACAGCAATCTTACCCCTTTCCAACCTCAATCTTTTCCTCAAATTCCCATATTTACATATTGCTTTTTTATTGAAGATAGAGTATTTTCTCCTTCTCCACCATGTCCTTCTCCATCCATCCATGTACCTTCTACCTTTTCTATTTATCAATTAATACCCTTCCTAACTGATTCCCTAAAATTTTCAGCCACTCCTTCTTTAACCTATTCCTCCTTTTATGATTTTTCCTACCCATCTCTTCATCCACTTTTACTTATTCCACTTCCATCTCCTGCCACTTCTATCTCTCAACTCCCTCAATTGGTTAGTGAATATGAAGGGTTTGATCAGCAAATTCCCAAAAGACGAGGATGGAGCTCGAATGATTCTCTTACAGGACCTCAGATAAACTGGCCAATAATTCCAAGAGATTGGACAACTGCCAGTCAAGCATACCAGAACTAACCTCATTTTGCTCACCAATATTCACAATCTCTAGATCCTTCGGTGAGATTGATAGCTCATTTTGCTTGGTATCTAGCATACATGCATAGGCATTTCCATAATGATCAAAAGGCCATTCCAAAACTTTGTATGAATGTCAATGTGAACATTGACTCCCACCAATTGGATGTCCTGTATTTTCATGCCCTATGTCTCCCTAGCAGATACCTTGTCTTGCTAGAAAGGATGTGCTGCTTGCAGTTCTTTTAAAATCCTCCAAAGACATTTGTAGATGAATCCTTCTCCATGGATCGCTTTTGAGGAGTAACTCTGGAACATGTCATCTATTCGCAACTCCAAATAGTTGATATACAAGACAGCTTGTAAAACCACATCTCCCACATAACAGGCCATATCCACTTCATCTGGAATCAACAAGTCTCCCTGTAGTTATATATATGATAGCAACGTGGTATCTGTCGTGACAGAATCTTCAAACACCATACAGACCACTTCTGTCAGCAATTTAGGAGACCAAGCCCCACTCCAACCATCCTCTAGAAGAGGAAGATCCATCGTGGAAAGCTTCATGTAAAAGGCCAACTTCTGTAATTGATAGTGGACAAAGAAACAATGGTCTGGAGGAACATATTCCTGGAAATGCTCAAAGGTAGACCATAGCAGATCCATCCTGGACTGCAATCTTTCCACTTTATCTTGGAAGAGAGGACACAAGGTAGCCTGTCTCTGGAGAACTACCAAGTCCTGTTGTGAGAGAGAAGGGATCAAGGGAACATTAGGGCTTGGAGGAACAGACCATGACTGTGCCAGTTGGTCTTGCAATTGTTTGATTTGGGAAGCTTGTGATTCCACTGTGTCAGTAGCAGTCTGTAAGGCTGAAAGTTTTACATCTAAGTGAGTTTGAAACTCTTGCACTTCTTTGGACATCCTCTCCTTCTCCTCTGAGATTCTAGTGAACTCTGAGTGAGCTTCTGTTAACTGAATCTTCAAAGAAGATATCTCGTCTCTTTGGGTTTCAATCAGTTGGGTTTGTTCCTCCATCTGTTTAAACAGATCTGCTAGTGTGTCTTTGGCAGAGGCTAACTCTGATGTTGCCTTATGCAACTGGTCTTTAGATTGCATCAGTTCTTCATAAAAGGAAGCATACAGCTGTTGAACACAGGCTGTCACTGAAAGTTCATTTGAACTCTGAATGTCTTTACATAGGAATGGAATGGCATCTCGCGAGACTAGACTGTTCAGTGAAGGGACTAATATGTCTAACGAACCTTCTCTATGTGCTTGGAACAAGTTGTTACATGTGAGATAAGCAGGGAGATCACTGCTAGATGTAGCAGGAATTGTAACTGAAGGAAGAATTGAAGGAGCTTTATCTGCCACCCGCTTCAAGCATTTGCGCTATATGACCAGGGGAGGAGGAGAATCGAGATCCTCTATATCAATTGGTTCTGACTCGTCTGAAGGTGGAGGGGAAGGTACTGGATCAGATGGAGGAGGCGGAGGCACACTCTTCTTTAAACTCGAGTAGGTCAAGAAGGCAGACAGGTAGGATCCATATGTGACATTGGTAACATTGCCCTTGGTTACTTTAACGAAATGTTGATCCATCTTAGTGAGTAGGTAAGTGCTCCAATCAATAGCTACTCCTTTTAATACCATCCTTGAAGCTGTAAAGAGCTCTTTGGACAAGTAATGGGATAGTGTTTTGGCAGGCATAAACCTGTCTTGGAGGAACTGGCAAACCAACTTCCACACAGGATCAGTGATCATGGAAAAGGAAACTCCTGAAGTGTTGATCACCTTCTTGACATCCAGAATTTCCTTGGTCTATTTCTATAACAGCTTCAAAATCTCATCGTTAGAGAATAGCTGGCGAGTTGTAACAAAAGGCTCGCCTTTGTAAGGAAGAGATAAAGCCTTCCCTAACCCTCAGGGTGTCAATGTCATGGAAGTACCATGGACCAGTCCCGACTTCTTGCTGTATGAGGCCAGGAACTCATCACACATGGATGGATCTTCTGGAATCAAGGGGAAGGAGGCAGCCACGAAAGTCGCAAGTCCCGCCTTCATGAGAGGCTCAAAAGTGAGTAGGGAAGAGTAATCCCTACTGACCAGTGGGACATACTGGATAGGGGGAGGAACGTGAGGTGCCATTCAGATGGTAAACACGCACACCACAACACAGACAGTCACAAAGAATGCCTGCAAAACAACCAAAGGGCTATAAAAAAGGAATCAATAAAAAAGAATGTCACTCATACAGACATAGACGTAACTAACCCAGGTACCACCCCAGACAATACACAGCCTACAAAAATTTCGACATGACCTCAATACATATGCGACCGAAAGCTTCATGCGATGCAATATTCAAGCACCCAATTCACCGTATTAGGCAATAAAGAAAGAACTACACACCGTACTCGTAATCATAACACAGACAAATTAGACTACCATAAAAATGTACAGCAAGACTTGACCATAACTTGGATCATCAGTGTCAACTAAAAGACTTGTATGCGCCCATCCCACGAAACGGGTTTATTAAAAAGGGGGGAAAGAAGTGCAGTGAGAGGAAATTAGTTTAATGAAGGGTGCATTTTAATAAATTATTAACAATGGATGATATTTTATTAGGTTATAAACCTTAATAAGAAAACGACGGTTCCTTCTTAAAATTTTAATTAAAAATTATTAAGGTGAAACGGTGCTTTATCGCAATCTGGACTACGATGCCCAGACTGGGTCTCTAAATGCAAATTCCTTAATTAAAAATTAAGAGTGATGTGGAGCGCTTTTTTGCCAGCACGTGCTCTTGTGACGGCTGGTTCATTTTTATTACAAATTAAAGTGCCTCTTAAGCGCACGTAGCGCGTGTAAAGTGAACGACTAGTTGATTTTTAAAATTATTAAATTGTGTGTTTAGCACGAATGCACGTGGAAAATGTGGGTGAATAAATAGTTTATTTTAGTAATTAATTTGTGATTAAGGAGAAAATAAATATAAATATAGCTCACAAAATAAATATCTGGAAGGGGTGTGTATGCAATGGCCTGAAGGCGCACGGAAGAGTCCCCCAAAAGCAATGAATCCAGTCAAACAAAATCAAAGACCACGGACTGAACAACAAAGACAACACCTTAGTGGGTTTGATAATTTGTAATTTATTTTTACGTTTATTGTTAAAATTTTTAATAATTTTTTATAAAATTTTTATTTAGGTAAGTTTGGATTGTGTGGGGGTTATATTTAAGGTGTATTTTTTTTTGTTTTATAGTGTGATTTGGTTAATTTATTTTATTATGTGTGTGTGTTTGGTTTATGTGTGTTTTTCTGGTTTTGTTTGTTAATAAATTGTATGTGGAGGTTTTCTTTTGTTTTTGTTTTTTTTTTGTCAAAAGGAATAATAATTAAATATGGATATGTGATGAAGGGAAAAAATAAGATTTCAATCATTTAGGAAATATCCACAATTGATGTTAGGAAAATAAGATTTGGATTTTTATGTTTAATATGTTTGGTTTGTTTCTTTTTGTTAAAATATTGGTGCCTTGTATGAAAATATTTTAAAGTGAAAAATGAATGGAAAAAGGTTAGGGGGTGGGTGGAATTTTCTAGAATTTTTTGAATTTTTATGTATTCTTTTACTAATTTTAAATGAATTTGCTGCATTTTTAAGGTAATTTTGAATGAATTTGTAAATTTTTAATTTTCTGTAGTTTTGGTGGTGGAAATTTCCACCTAAAAAATATTCCAAAAAATTGCAGAAATCTGGAAAGATTTTTAGATTTTTTTTTTGAATTTTTTAAGTTGATTTTTTAATATAAATTAACTAAATCAATTAAATAAGGGAAATTAGGTTAGTTTGGTAAGTAGGGTCAAAGCAAGGCAGCTAAGTCCTGTTAGTCTGGTTAAATCAGGTAAGTCAGACTAAGTCAAGTCAGGTTAGTCAAAGGGGACTAGGTTAGTCTGGGTTAGTCTAGGTTAGTGAGGTAAGCTAAGTCAAGTCAGTCTAGGTTAATCTGGGTTAGTCTAGGTTAGTTAGGTAAGCTAAGTCAAGTCTAACTAACCTAGATTAGGCTAACTAACCTAGGGTTAGCGTAGGGTGGGGACTCACCTGAGGTAGGTTAGTTAGATTAAAGTTAGGTTAACTAGACTAAGGTGAACTAACTAGACTAAGGTTAACTAACTAGACTAGAGTTAACTAACTAAACTAGAGTTAGGTTAACTAAACTAAAGTTAGGGTAACTGACCTAGAGTTAGTTTAACTAACTTAAAGTTAGATTAACCAAATGAAGGTTAGATTAACCTAATTAAGGTTAGTTTAACTAGGTTAGTTGAACTAGGTTAAGGTTAACTAAGTTAAGGTTAACTAAGGTAAGGTTAATTAACCTATGATGGTAGTTAGGAGGAGGAGGGGGAGGAGGAGGAGGAGGAGGATGAGCCAGTGCATGAGGCGTGGGCGGCTTGGGGAGGGGCAAGAGGAAGAGGAGAAGGAAGGAGGGAGGAGGTGGCGGAGTTGGAGGAGGAGGAGGACGCCGAGCGGGAGGAGCGAGGGGAGGTTGTGACGGGGCAGGCCGTAGGGTGCCGCCGGGGACAGGAGGAGTGGGCGGAGCGGGAGGAGGAGGAGGAGTGGGAGGAGGGGGGGGAGGAGAAGGACCGGCTGCGGGGAGGGAAGGGGGAGGAGGAGGTCGAGGAAGAGGGAAGGGCCGTTGGGAGGCCGCTGCATGCAGAAGGAAGGAGGAGGTTGAGGAAGAAGGAGGGGTGGAGGGAGGAGAGAGAGAAGAGGGGGAGGGAAAGAGAGGTGGAAGAAGGAGGGGCAGGAGAAAGGAGAGGGAAGAGGAGGAGAAGGAAGGAGAGGAGGCACGAACAACATTAACAGGTACGTCAGGTTTTTTTAGTTTTTTTTTAAAAATACATTTTTATTTTCTAATGGATTTTTTTTGTTTTTGTGTTTTCTTTTGTTTTTTTTTTTTTGGTTTTAACAAAATAGAGATTTTCTTGTTTATGTGTATGTGTGTGTTTGGTATGCCTTTTTTGTTTTCTCTCGTTTTTTTTTCGGGTGTTTTTTTTTTCTTTTCTCCTATGTCTTTGTTTTCCTTTTTTGTTTTGTTTTTTTTAAAAGTTAGATTTTGTTTTATTTTTATTTTTTTAGTGTTTTTTCTTTAAATTTGTTTTTCTAGTGATATTACATAATGAAAAAAAAAAGAACACATCCCCGGCCCGTGCGCATGCGCGGGCAAGGGTAAAAAAATTTGCAATGACAGATTCAAACGGACAGGGATGGGGACACGCGAGCCACGGGCACCACAGGGGCGTCCCGAGGCGCGTAAAACAAAAAAAAGTGCGTTCACACGCAAGGCGAGAAACACGGTTAACGAGAAAAATAAAGAAAATTTAATAAAATCCAAATCATTTGTCGGATCAAAAATATGTAAAAAGAAAAAATGGGCCAGGAGACGAGGGGAGAATGTTGGAAACATGCAACAGGGGTTCCGGGGCAAAATCAGGGTGTTTACATGGGAGAAACGCAAAAAATAAACCCGAAAACGCATACGGGTATTAATATCAGAAAATTTGTTCATCGGAACGAAGTATCAAAAGAAGGAAAATTATGCAGAACAATGTGTCCAACAACACTATCATGTCAAAACAAAATTCTGATCGAGATAGGATACGTTCACATGGAAAAAACCCCAAAAATGGATCGGAAAATAGACTCGATAATTAATACGGGAAGAACCGTGAATCGAAATAGCAGGCGGTAAAAAGGAAAAATGTCTGAGAAAAAGGAATTCACAGGACTAGCACATCAAAGCTCCATTTGGGGGAAATTAGGATGGGTTCACATGGAAAAAATACGAAAAATGCATTTAAAAACACTCAGAAAAATTAATAACGAAAAATCCAGCAGTCGGAAGAGGGGGAGGAAAAAGGAAAAAGTGGGGAAAAGGCTCGCAGGACACGACTGTCAAATCAAACTGGAATTTTGGTAAAAATCGGACAGGTTCACATGGAAAAATGTGAAAATAGGCACGAAAAAGGTTCGAAAATCCACAAAAATTAATAGCAGATGAACCGTGCATCGAAATGACACAGAAGAAAAAGAAAAAATATCAAGGGGAAGGAGTAGAACAAGCCTGACTCATCAAATTATGGTTTCGAAGCAATCAAGATGCGTTCACATGGAACACTGTCCAATTTATGGGAATTGCTTCAAAAATTAATAACTTGAAAATCGTCTGACGGAACAGGAGTTGGTAAAAAGGAAAAATAGGGAGTTCAAAAGGATGAACAGGGCTGTAAGGTTGGATTGAGTTTCTGGTGAGCGCAATGTCTGTTCACATGAAATAAGCGCAAAACCCAGAATAAGGACAAATGGTCACGGAACAACCCCTAGGACAGGGTGAAATAAAACATAAGGGTGGGGAAGGGACACCATTAGGGTAACATGAAATCACGGCATAGATGCATGATTAGAACAGCGTGTATGCATGGGAGTATGCAACATGGACGCGCAGGGATGTGTCCCCACACTTAAGACCTTGATAGGAAGGATAAACCAAACTTCAAGGACATGGTACATCACATCAAACCAACCACAACGTCCCCACACTTAAGACATGACCATCATTGTGAAACAGAAGCTGTAGGGTTAGAAAAACTTGGCCCATATTGCCGAGAAGGAATGTCGATTATCGAGGTTACATCTGGAGGCGTCGTCGACCGTAGAAGGTAACAAAGTGTCTTCACAGCACACATTCTTCGGCCTTCGTGGCAGGGATCATGCAGCGTAGCTGGTTGAAAGAATCATAGGAAATTCGTCGATAATGAGGGATATTGCACTCAACTCACGATCACTCAAATGGATTGAAAGAGCAAGCTCTCACCCCATGACTAATATCACTTGAGAAAATCAGGATGAAGCTCACACCCGGGTTAGGAATCGGCAAAGGAATGATGCAAAGGGAGTATGCTAGGGTGCACAATTGATGGTGCATCAATGCGTCCAACCCGTCTGGCATAGGTGCAAGGAGAAAGGCCAGGGAGCCTTGTAGTGCAGTGTATAAAGCAGAGTGATGTGTCCTGTGCTAATGGCAGAAACCCAGCCCATGGGTGCATAGAGAAATGGAAACGTACCTAACTCCAAAGGTCGTAAGTCCCTCAATCCTCACCTCTCGGTAATTGATTGAAGAAACTCGAGTCACACTCAGCCCACCCTCTGTCTCACACTCTGTTGAAAGATACAGAGGGTAGCCATGTCCTAAAACCTGTTGATGTAATCCTCACAGTCACTTGTGCAAAGGTTGTATGCCTTGTGCGCATTGTGTAACTGTGCATCCCACTCTGTGCCGGCATACAGTGCAAGAACGAAGGCCAGGGAGCCTTATAATGCAGTGCACAAGAACAAATCGTGCTTTGTGCATTGAGAGGCCCTTCCCATGCGTGCAACACTCTGTTCACACTTCTCACCTCTCATTTGATTTGAAAGGAAAGACCGGTCACTCACCCCACCCTCTGTCTCACGCTTTGTTGAAAGATACACAGAAGGCAGCCCTTACTCACATCCCCATCCTGTTAGGATGAAAGCTCACATTACTCAAGGGGTTGGTGATGAAGATCATGTCGAGTGTTGGTGTCATCAGGATCTTAAGGAGGAGGCATACCCAGGGAGGCAGCCTACAAATCTCGTACTTCAATGATTGGTAGGAAGAGTCGTCTGTTAAGAGGGGCAGTCGGATTGATATTGCAACGACAGCGCACCCAGGGAGGTGGCTTCAAATTGCTTGCTGAAAAGGTTCTGCTAGTGAATCAGCTATCTTGAACTGCGTGGTGTTACCACCTTTCCCACAGTCAGCTTCTCGCCTAAGGGTGTTTCCACCTTTTCTTGGAATGAGGCCTGTTATGACAGGGAAATTCTTCCTTTTCTCCCATAATAGTTTTGTTGTTTTTGCTATTTTTTTCTTTTTTTTGTCTTTTCTTTTCTTTTCTTTTCTTTTCTTTTATTTATTTTTCATTAAGAAAGAGAATGGTAGAAATACCACATATCAGGACCAACCTCGCCACCGTTGTTGGATCAGATGAGAAGAGAACAATGTCGGATTGGGATGTTTCTACGAGGGGGTAGTAGAACGAGACCGCCTCATGAGGAGAATCATCATGGCTATCAGAAACACGACAAGAAGGACAGTGCAACACCCAAAAGGAAAGGGGTAGGTCGACTGTGATTGTCAAGATCCCCTGGGAGGGAAGTACTTTTTCAGGCAATAGCCATTGATGAGGAAAGGATCATCAGAGGCATCAATGGTCTGCACCTGAACAGAACCATTAGGATTGACGGCCAGTACCTTGTACGGACCCATCCACCGTTGTTGAAGCTTGCCAGGAAACTTGCCAAATCTCGAATCATAGGCTAGGACAAGATCACCTTCTTTCAACTCCTTGTGCTTCCATTCCCTATCAGTGACCTTTTGGCTTGCATAATATATCGGTTGATCTAATTTAGAAGGGCCCTTTTGACATAGGACAACACCTAGCCCTTCAACAGATGCATCTGTGTGCACATGGAACTCCTTCGTCCAATCAGGAGGCTGTAAAATAGGTGCTTGAATCAGGCACTGTTTTAGGGTATTAAAGGCTTCTTCACAGTCATCCGTCCAAAGGAAATCCGCCTCTTTCCTTAGGAGCTTGTGTAGAGGGGCTGCCTTAGTTGCAAAATGTGCAATAAATCTTCTGTAATAGCCCACATGGCCAAGAAATCCTCTCAATTGCTTGAGGTTTGTTGGTGCTGTTAAGGCGGCAATCTTTTCAATCCTTGCCAGGTCTGTTGCAATCCCTTGTGCAGAGACAATATGGCCCAAGAGAACTCCCGAGGAGACGCCAAAGACAAAATTTTCGGGGTTGAGAGAAATCTCATACTCTCGGCATCTATCAAAACATTGCTCTAGGTGTCCCCAGTGCTCACGGATCAAACTATAAACATAGAAGTCATCAAGATACACCTCAATGAAATCATGCAGATGATTCTGGAAGGCATCCATCATTACTCTTTGCAAGGTGGCAGGCGCCTTACAGAGTCCGAATGGCATCACTCTGTAGGCATAGGTCCCCCATTCTGTGGTGAAGGTTATTTTGGATTGGTCCTCTTCTACGATTTGGACTTGGTTATATCTACTGAATCCATCCAAGAGAGAATACAGCTCATGGCCTGCCACTGTTTCCAACAGTTGGTCTGTAAAAGGGATAGGGAAATGATCCTTCTTCGTCTTCGAATTGAGCTTTCAAAAGTCAATACATATTCGAAGTTTCCTGTTCTTCTTGGGTATTACCACAATGGGCGAAACCCATTCATTGTTAGCCACCGGATAAATGAACTCTACTTCAAGAAGTTTCAATAATTCAGCCTTCATGAGAGCAGAGTAATTAGGATTCATACGCCTTTGCTTTTGCCCTACAGGTTTGGCATCAGACTCTAGGTCAATGTGATGTTGGCATACTGTGGGATCAATCCCCTTCAGGTCTTTATACGACCAAGCAAACACATCTAAGTTCTCCTTGAGTAGGTCTCGAAGGACCACCAATTCCTCTTCTGGAAGATTGAGGCCCACTTTCAAGTGACGTTCAGTACACTCAGCATCCAAGAATGTTACTTGTCTTTCACCTTCCACTTCGCGGATAAATGTCCCACAGATTGCTTCTGGATAGATGTCTGACTTTTTCAAGAGAGTAGTATCCTCGTCTGATGTTCCACTAGAACCAGTGTCCTCCTTCTGAACAGATGACGCATTCGTCTGTTTAGGTTACTGGAAGGGTATTAGAGCTTTGTTTGTTTCGGTGTGAGTGGTAATTTCTTCTGGACTTAGGGATTCATCTTCGGAGGATGCGTCCAGGAATGTCACATAGCATGGACCTGCTAGAGGCCGTGGCTTTGAGGGCTTGGGCTTCTGTTGGCAGGGGACATCATCATCATCTTTTCTTTGGACTGAACAGTTAGCACGACAGGAGCCACTGGTGAACTTAATTTTTATGCTTTTAATCCATTGCTTATATAGATTCTGCATACTTTGTGGTCCATTGATCAACCCAAATGGAACCATGGTCGTTCCATCCAGTACCCCGAGATATTCGGCCTCTATAGGGGCATCAACAAGATCATCCTCTATCAGAGGAAATTCATCATTTGCACTTTCATAATGTGCTTCATTTTCTTCCTCATCAGTTTCATCCTCATCCTCTGAAGGCTCTGTCTCTGCTTCTGTAGAGGCTCTGTAGGAGAAGAATAGATCTTCTACCTCTGCATCTGCTTCTGCTTCTGTCACCAGTTCTGACTCTGCTTCTGCCTCTGGATCTGTTACTGTCTCTGTGACTATCTCTGTATCCGCTCTGTCTCTACTCTGTAGATGCTCTGTATCTGCTCTGCCTCTGTATTGTCTCTGCTCTGTATCTGTACTGTCTCTCTACTGTCTCTGCGATTGTCATGTAACAGGGAGAACAGTACATCCATGCTTCTATTTCACTGTCAGAGGTGATTTCAGAAGTTAATTCTAGTTGAGGCAAGAGATATTCTCCCATGGACAAGGATTTTACTTCCCTTGGCAGTTGGTTTACAGTGCCCACTGTTAGGGACTGTGCCTCTGTTTTCTTAGGAAAGATTTAACAGCTTCTTCATCTCCTGATGTACCATCTGTTGCCTCGTTAGAGGAGTCAATTATGACTTCAATGGATGTGGATCCATTGCCTTTTTGCGATCCATACAGCTTTAATAATGCTTTATTGGGTCCTCTGCCTAGGGTTAGGGTTCCTTTGAACAAGTCCGCCTTGGCTCTTGCTTCAAAAAACCAAGGTCTCTTCCTGCAAGGGTTGTTTTTACATATGGGAGGATGCCCAACGGTTTGACTCTACCAATCTGATAAGCCACTGTGTAGGTTGAATTCCTTACAACCCTAAGTTCTTCATTGTGATATCCATCATTATGTTTATTGATGAGCCTCCATCAATCAATGCATCTGAAATGAAGCATCCTTCTATCCATACACTAATCTCTGGGGTTCCAGGATCTAAGAGGGCATTAGCCACATCTACTTCCTTTACAAGCTCCAGGGCCTTATTGGTCTTGGTCGCCTGTTGAAGGAGCGTTCCTTAGTCCACGTCTACTTGTCAAGTTGCTTTTGAATCTCTTTCGGTAGCTAGGAGACAACATCAGTAACTGTCGGAATGTTAAGTTTGGTTTAAAAGTGTCTAGATCTTTGACCAAATCATAGTCTTTAATAGGATCCACAGGCTTCTCCAGCCGGCTAGGGAATGGGGCTACACCCATTTTTATCTTTCTTTTTTCTTCTAACAATTGCAACATCGGCACTTCTTCTATTTGTGGAAGTGCTTCTGTATCATCTATCTCTTGGGCCTCTGGTCCTGTCTCTGGGACTGTCTCTGTATCCCTCTGTGGCACTATAGTGCTTTGTACTGTACTGTTCTGTTCTGTACTACTGTGTCCCTCTGTAGGTAGGTTGAACTTCACAGTCTTGGCAGGAGAGTTATTTTCATTCTGTACCACTGGTTCCTTTTTCTTGGTACGCGTAACAGTAGCAACTTCCAACTCTACTAAATTGGAAGTAGGCTCTTGTACCTTCTGTTGGCTATCAGTGGCATTGGCCTTTATAGGGGCTGGACTGGGACAAGTGGCCTTCACCTTTGCATCAGCTGCATAAGGACTTGTAATCCACAGATCGTCTAGGGTTTGGACAATTTGGGGAGATATGTCTCTTTTCTCCACACCTGTAACATTCTACCTTTGATCTCTGTCCACCGCCAGACTGTCGTCCTCTATAACTTTGAGAGGGAAACCTCCTTGGACCAAAATTAGGACCAAACTCCCTAGGCTTTGGTCCAATATCCTATGTTGTCATTTTAGATTCTAGCAAGTTGAATCTTGCATTTTCATCCTTCTGTCTTCGTTCATGCATCTCTTTAAGAGAGCAAATATCCTCCGTATGGTTCTTCCGCAAACAGTAGGAACAGAAGGCTCCAGGAATGGTTGGTTTTTGGGTACATTCAGTGGCTAATGTCCCACTTGATGACACTTTCCACACCATGTATTAGAGCACATCACATCTCTTCTAGCTCCCACAGGAGTGGATATATTGGCGGTATTCACCTTCAGCGTCTGTAGCTGCTCTGTAATCACATCCAGAAGCTCTTTCTTGATACTTGCAACTGAGTTGGATAAGTAATCCTTCATATTTTCACCTCCTGAAGTGCTTGTTGTGGGATTTTGGGAAGTTTTTGTAATTATTGCATAAACTGGTTGGGTTGATCCAGAAGGTCCTCTGTTCTGGCTCTAATTCAGAGCTCTTGGGGACTTGGGGTTGTTGATTCCAGTTGGTAGGGTTCCACTGTTGTTGAGTCGCCATTGGAGGAACTGTTTGAGGCCACTGTTGTTGTGGTTGAACCATCATTTGAGGCACTGTCGTCTGCGGTGACCACACTGGATTAGGTGCACTATACTGCGACATTGCTTGCATCTGGGGATAAGGGTAGGGAACTGTCCTTGGGACTGCATTTGGTGGGTATACCATTCCAGGCATAGGAGGAGGTAAGACTCCCCTTCCTGGAGTCATTGATAGCCTTGCTTCAACTTCGTCATACAATCTTGCACCTTCCACTGTAGCTTGCAGATTGACTGGTCTTCTCAATTCCGCGAACTTGCAAACTTCTGGTTGTAGGCCCCTGAGAAACACTCCTTTCTAGATTCCTTCATCCAAATGATGATTAGTCCATCTCTTCAGGATGGATTCCATTCGCGAGACATAAGCTTCTTCTCTTTCTCCAGAGGACTGACTTAGGTTCATGAACTCCTCTCACATCCGCTCTTCAAAATCTTCTCACCTGAATTTAGTGAGGAAGGCCAACTTCAGGTCATCCCATGTGCCAAAAGTTCCTGCTGCTTGTCTCTCATACCACTAAAACGCCGCGCCCTTGAAAGTGGCGGGGAAGATTGCTAACCAATGCTCAGGGGTTTTGGCATTGTTAGCCACACATGCTACCATAAACTCTGCTACATGAAGATCAGGGTCTTCATTGTACTTTCCCTTAAAAACTGGCAATGGGACTACATTTGCTGGCCTGTCATCAATATTTCCAGGACGAATCTGGCTAGGAAGGGGACCTTGAGTTGCCATGGGGACTTCTGTAAAGAGTGCTTTTAGGGCGTCAAAGGAGGCTTCTGCCGCAAGCTCGTTCTCAGCTTTGCTTTTTGCCTTCTCTCTTCTCACGTACCTCTGGACTCGTTCTAACGCTTGCCTCTTTATTGCATCATTCATCAGGAGGTTGGCTTCAACCAGTTGGTCTGGACTCAACACGATAGTGTCAAAGAGGGCTTTAGTCTCTGACGGATTCTCTAGCCAACATCTCCTCTACTTTCTTCTTTTCAACATCTCTGAATTTAGCTTTCAAACCACTACAGAGGGAAAGATATTCTGTTCTGAAAGTATCAAAACTCATTCTTCTTAGGATCGTTGTTGCGTCATTATAATAATGCTAGCTTCTGAGGGTTTCAACAATGTATATTGTGAAAAACACTATGTCTACCAACTTCCAGTGGGTTGCTAATTGAACAAACAGAAGATTATTAGTGCACCAAGCATCCCATGTATCTTGCTGTTGAGCATCCACAAACAAATTCCAACTCTTCTCCTTCTTGTTTTCGTGAATCTCTACAGACCAAGACTCCTGAAGCTTCTTTACAATCTCCCACTTGATGATGTCTGGAAACTTCTCAATGAATTCCAATTCTTCCATGGATGGTCATTCTCTCTGTTTCTGCTCTTCAGTTTGTTCCCAAACAGTTTGCCACCAAGATGCAAGTTTCTGCTGCTTCAACAGGAAGAGGAAACAGTCCACCACATAGAGCATGCATCATGATGGTGATATGTTTCCTCCATTGTGGGATGAAATTCCTGTGAAAAGTGGCTTTGATAATGAGAAATTCCAACTCTTCAGTGGAAGAAGGAACTTTACAAACATCCAATGACTTGAAGTAGGTACCTAGGGAATGGTACCATAAGTTTGATGCATTCATGCAGTCACAGAGCTACAGCCATAGTGCTATGGATCCGTGCTTGTACACGAAGCAAGCCCATGACGGTTCTTTACTGATTTTGGTACTCTATGTGGATGACATGCTTTTAGCAGGGACAGCTCATGAGGAGCTAGATGCTCTTAAGGCTCAGCTCAAGAAGAGCTTTGAGATGAAAGATCTGGGACAAGCTTCTCATATACTTGGTATGCGCATTACATGCGATAGATCTCAGGGACTACTCTATCTATCACAGGGGGAGTACATTCATAAAGTCCTTGAGCGCTTCCGCATGGATGTTAAGCCTATTGGCTATCCATTACCTTCTCATGTGAAGGTTTCACAAGCCGATTGTCCATAGACAGATGAGCATCAACAAGCTTTTATTTCATTCTTTTGATCATCAAAACAAAAAAAACATCAATTCTTCACGTAGCATCATAGTAGATATCTCCCACAGATTTGATAGAATCAATCATAATCTTCAACATCTTCAAAAAATTCTTCAATATAACAAAGAACACAAGAGAATACACCATCTTTGAATGGAAATCAATCACATATTATCCTTCTTCAATGTCTTCATAGTTCTCCCTCTCAATCTCTCATATACAGTTACACTGTTTTGATAAAATTGACTATCTCTGACTCTCTCTCTCTCTCTCTCTCTCTCTCTCTCTCTATCAATAGTACATCATATCCTCACTAAAATTCTCTCATAATAACCCTCAATAATCCTTCTTAGGTCGTGGATGCACGTCCCAAGAGGTATGTCTGATATGAAGAGTCACCAGAGCCACTACAGTGTCTTTTCATAGCTCACTACTGTCACTGTCACTTAGTCTTCTCTTCAGTCTTCAGCAGCTGCTTCTTCCACTTGTTTTAGCTCTTTTGAACTTAGATTTATCATTTCCAAATATTAGAAAACTTTTCCAAAGTCATACGTACATTCTACAGAACACCTACAGAAGGTCTATAGAATAGTCACAGTACAGCACCAGAACAACTATATGACAGTTACAGTACAGAGACAGAGCAAAGACAGAGGCTCTACAGAAGGTCTACAGAAGGTCATAAGAGAACAACCGATCCTCATAAATCATACTAAAACCATTAAAACTATCAAAAACTATTCAATAAGCTTTCAAAAAATCTCAATCTTCATCAATCATCAATCCATGCTTCATATAGAAGACAATCAAAACAAAACAAAAGCTATACAGAAGGTATACAGAATCAAACAGAACATCACAAAGCTTCATATCTCCACTGAGAATCATCATGAACTTCTAAAACATAATCAATATCATCCAAAACACTCTCAAATACTTCCCTGGCAACCATACATCACTTTAAATCCATCAAAAATCAATCATTCAGACCTCAAAAACAACAAAAATCATTCAAAAATTCAGTATTTTTCCACTCTCAACACACCCATCCTTTGCACGAGCCCTCGATATTAGAAGCGCCTGTCAAGATACGAGTGGCCACAATCACTGAGATTGATGATGAGGATGAGGAAGCTGTAGAGCCCGCATACCTCCATATTACGGTCACTGCAAAACAAACATGCGCTTTCAACGCTTTGATTGACGAGGGAGCAAACTTCAATGTCTTAACTCACGATCATTGGACTCAACTTGACAGACGACCACTTCAACCCACTAATGCGAAATTAAGCCCATATGGGGCCCATTCCTATGCACTTCTTGGCAAGTACAGAGCCGCCATTTCTATCGAGTTTGAGACTGTCCCAATGATTTTTTACGTGTTGCCAAATGCTAAAAACGCAAGCACGGAGTCGCTGCTCGGGTGAACTTTCAAAAAACAAACTCACTGCAATGTTGATTATGAGTCGCAGCACATCCGCCTCGCAATAGGCAACGTTCGCATTGTCACAACTTTCAGTAAGGCTGCGCGACCTCATCACTATCCGCAATGCCACGGGTAGAAATATCCGTAACCAAGTCCAAGGAGGGGGGTAGTGCGCGACTGCCACCTCCCAGATTTCATGAATCACAGCCCACAACAGCAAAACCTAAGGCCCAATAGCCTAGGTTTCAATGGCAGCCTAAGCAGCCGCAACCGCCGCCTAATAGGAGTCAATACTCCTATCCTCATAAAACCAAAAACTCTAAACCTAGGAGGCCAAGACGTTGTCACAGAAAGCGCTGCATGATCAAGAAAAGATGGGTCCCTAAAGCCCTCTTGCATGCACGCCTCATCACGTCATACGATCATTGATCAAGAAATCACAGCATTAACAAAGCTTGCTGATACTGACTCCCCGTTCTTGAGGCATTGGTACACTCTTAGGCTGCAATGGGAAGTTGAAGGGTGCCGCATAATGACCAACGTTGAGCAGTGCCACGCTATCAAAACAACGGAATACGACCCCACATATATTGCGCCAACCTCGTATAGAGTGTTAACCACTCTTTGGGGCCGACCCATGGAAGAACACATCAAAGGACACCCCTACCTTGATCGCTTGTTGACTGAGAAAGAGTTACACATTGCTAGCCATGTCAACTCTGGTGACTTCCTAATAGATATTCTCACATACATCACGCAAGTGGGGATTCGACCCTTTGATCTGGACCGCGAAACTCACTTAGAATACAACCCCCAGTTCTATGATTAGCTTCTTCACAAGTAACTCCTACACCACCATGCCGAATGCCCTTGCCCTTCTGACCCTAAATCCTAGGAAGGATTCTTCTCAAGCTGGAAGGGGAGGGGGTAAGGTGAATCAAATTAGGCCAATCAAATCAAAATTAGTGAAACACATAAACATATATTATAAAAAACGGATGGGGTAGGGAAAAGGGCATGGAAACTTTGAAGTAAAGGGCAAAAAGTCAAAGTCTGAAAAGGAAAATCTACATTGGTTCTTAATGAATTCATTCAAAAAGCATAGAGTTTTTCTTTTTCAACAATCAACAAATTACTATGTGGGAAGCACTAATGAAAATTATGGTTTATGACAGGAACATAAAATGTCAGAACAAGACCATGCCCACCGACTCCCGTTCATAGAGGAGGAAAGAGCGCATTATGGCATATCCCTAGAAAACCGCACCTACAATCAATTGAAGTTTCAGACCATCCGGAACATCGAAGAAGTAGTGTCGAAGGAGGAAGCAGCCAAGAGAGTCGTCGAGCAGTGCAACCTCACCAAGTACCTGGAGAAAATTGTGCAAGAGCCTGACCACACGAAGTGTGTGGAGTTTCTCAGGACATACGACCCCGACCAGGAGTGCGGCACATGACGGTGGGAAGGGGAGAAAATGCTAAACAGGTACATGTGCACTTGAACCCAGCCTTGGTGGAGAAGGCATTGGGATTGGAACCGAAGATAGAGAAAAAAAAAAGGGATGTCTACACCATGTTGAAAATGAAAAGAGAGGAGGTGCTAACCAATGACGGTATCAACATCCACGGCATCCCTGATGTTGAAGCCAGGCTACAGGCAAAGCTAGTGCACGCACTCTTCTCCAGCCAGTGCTACAACGCCTTAATGCATCGAATTAGCGTGCTTGTGCTGGAGAATGTAGCAGCCCACACCTTAGATGAAGTCGATTGGAATGGGTATGTCTGCAAAACCATCAACCAGGCGGCTAAAGCACTGGCTTTGGGAATTACGCCAGCAGGTGGAGAGTCTCCAACTTCCAAGGCCACAGAAAGGAAGAAGGCCTTGTCCAAGGCCTTTTGACTGCACTCATCTAGGAGGCAGTAAAGGAGACACAGAATGCAAATGAAGGAGAAGGAGAAACGCCAGATAGGTCGCCCCCTCACCAGGACAAAGAAGGGTCCACCAATAGAATCGAGACCGAGGAAGAAGGGGAAGAACAGAAAAGCAAGAAGACGACCAAGAAACCCAAGAAGAAAACAACCCAAAGGAAGAAAAAGGATGATGAAGGCCGCAAGAAGGAGAAAGAGGACTTGGAAAGGGCCAAAAAAGAATCCCTTAAGGAGGCCAAGGAGAGGGAGAAGAAGAAGAAGAAACAGGAAGAAGAAAAGGAAAAGGAGGAATTACAAAAGGCAAAGAAGGTGTCAAAACAAGAGGTTGAGGAGAGAAAAAAGAAGGAAAAGGAAGAAAAAGACAAAAAGGAGGAAGAACGCCGAAAAACAGAAGCGGAAAGGCAAAGAAGAGCCGCTGAGGAAGAAGAGGAACTAAGAAGAAAGGAGGAAGAAGACCTGGCTAAGCCTACACGACGGTCTATCGAACAACAAAGCAAGGCATATGAAATGGGGAATCTGAGCCCACAAAGAGAAGAAGGGCTTGGTTCTAGCACACAGGCACCAGAAATCATGCCGCCCGCTGTCATTGAGGACAAGGGCAAAGCCCCAATTCACCTGATTCCTCCCCTCATGGTACCTCCCACCGAACCAACCACCATCACCCCCAGCATCCCGACCAGTGCCGATGTTTCGAATTTCGTGGCATGGATGCAATACTTCATCAATAAAGACATGTCCTAGGGACAAAGCATCGAAACTACGGCCACAGGGCAAAAGAGGCCAGCCATTGATGCAGAATCAAGGCAAGACCCTAAATGGAAGAAGGTGGAAGCCTCGACATCACCAATCCACACAACGATGACACCATCAAGTAACTACGACGAGTACATCGCCGAGCTACTCTCCCAATTGGAGAAAGCTAAGGAGGAACGAAAGATAGCTGTGGCTGAGTTGGTGGCTGAAAAGGAGTCAGTAGCTGCCTTCCAACTCGATGAAACTAGAATGACAGCCATGCAGCAAAGGGAGATCTCGAATCTCAAGCAAGAAGTGAAGGCTAAGGACGATAGGGAAGAGCACTAGAGGCAGCCTACTAGACAATGAAACACAGGAACTTGTGAAAATGCAGAGAGAACACAAGCTCTTGATCATGTAGTATGAGGAGCTCATTGCAAAAACCGCCAAAGTTGAAGCGCTTATGGCTGAGCTCAATGCCAAGGACGAGGAAAGAAGACAGAACATGGAGCAGCAGCAAAACGAGATCGAGTCCCTGATCGATCAGCTGAACTCCAAAAAAGAAGAATAGGAGAAACTGGTCAGAGAATAGGAAGACCAAGAACAAAGGCTCACGACCCTGGCTCTAAGGCAAGGAGAGCGCCTAGAAGAGATGAACAAGAGAGCAGAGGAGTGGGCCATGCAGAATGAAAGAAGGGTGAAGACACTAGCACGGCGCCTTACTCTGGTGGAAAAAGAGAAGATCATCGTAGAGAACAAGGCAGAAACCGCCCAGGTGGCCTTCGATGCCCAACAAAAGGCCTTCCTCAATACAATTATGGACACCACCCACCCAGAGGAGGGAGAATCGTTGGAGGTGGCACAAAACAAGCTTAACATTGCACACAGAGCCCTGCATGCAGGACTGCAAATGCCACCCCAACCTGCAGAGGTTAGACTGAGCCTAGAAGAGCAAAGGAAATACCTACTGCTGGCCGGCCTAACCCCCCAGGAAATAGATGCCATAGGATTTGAAGAGGGAGCACAACAAGGAGACCGGCAGGGGGAGGAAGCAGAATTCGAATTCAACATGGGCAGATTCAGAGAGGGTGTGATCCCACAACCCCCCTCGCCGCAGTCTCAAGAGCAACAACAGGAGGACCCATCTGCGGAGAGACAAGCCGCACTTAAAGAGAGACGCAGGAAGTTAGTCGAAGAAGCCATGAAGCAGTTAAGGGCCAAGCCAGCCGTGCAGCCATCCGCACCCCTCCCACCTTGCCCTGATGACGTCCTAGCTGGATTCCACATAGAGCTAGTGGTTTGGAAGAGACAAGAAAAAGAAAAGGATCCATTCATCTTTAGCTTTCTCTTGCCCAATAGCTTGCGGAGGGTCTTGCCACTTAAGATGATGGAGGAGGTGATCACGATTGGTGGCCGACTAGGGCAGAAGTGGCTACAAGAGAGAGAGAAGACCCCCACCTCTTGGGGAATTGAAGAGGCCAACTACTGGCAAAACAAAGTTTTTGAAGTTCCACATACAGTCAGGGCTATAAAATCCAACCCCTGTGGAGGAGGCGAGTATGCGACATTAGTATGCTCGCCTGGATGGTGTTTTGTAACACGCTACCCTTCGAGAGGAACAACCCCACATACATGGCATACCCTCGAAGGGTAGGTGTGGATTTTGATGCCACCCTCCACGGGAGTTACGACTTTCCTATTATCTATATCTCCAATGTAGTATCCTTCGAACACGCCCTCCTCTTTAACTCAGAAATCCTAGATGACTCTATGACGTGCTTCCTCGTAGATTTCTCTTCATGCCCCGATCCAGCTTTTGTAACTACATGTAACTACCTTAGATTACTTAAGCTATTACTTAAGCGGGACCCAACTCCACAAGAGCGCACCCTACCTCCCCTCTTCTTCGACCCTAACGCCATTGATAGCTGTGCCATGGCTCGTCTAATGATGAGGGCTAGTCTCCTCCCCTGTTTTTGCCTAGCTCTCCTAGAAGACATGAATGACAGCCAATTTACTAGATGCAATCACCCTTTCCTCTCCACCACCTCTCTCCACGTCCGCATGAATCTGAAAGGATACATGCAAAGCTACCAATTTTTTAGCAAATCCATCTGACCCCCTTCCCCTCCTCATTCAAATGAAGAGAATTAGGCCCTAGCTGTCATTCCACTACTGTAACTTTAAAAAAAGAAAAGAAAAGAAAAGAAAAGTAAAGTAAAAGCGAAGAAAAGAACAGCATGAAAGGAAAAGCACGAAAAACACTCTCCACTGACTGGACAACATAGCCCATTTGCAGAAGCACTTACTACCACATAAAGCACGATCACTACACCTAGGGGTTCTCAAGTTAGGCATGCCCGGTGGCTTCAGTTGGCCGGCTCCACTCCTAACCCTAGCCCTTTTGCTTCCCCACTTCACGCTTAGGGAACATCAAGGGCAGGACATACCTAGGGAGGTAACACTCGCCCTGTCACCCTAAGCCACTTGCACCGCATCTCCCTTGGCACAAATGGGGTCCTGAAGTGTGGGATATCACCCAGGTTTGCCTGTGGTTAGACCCACCTCCCCATTCCACTAGCACGAGCACAATGCACTAACACAATAAGGTAGGCACTCCCCTTAGGAACAGCACCGCAGCTTCTCCTTTCAGGCATCACAAAAAGCAACAAACCACCAACTTTGGAGGCCCCCGTCAACCCCGCAATATCCATTTGGCTTCTCTGACAAAAATCATTTCACAGCTTCCACAAGCACCTAAGTCTCCAAGTGGCCCTCACCTTTACACCACTTGACCAATTGCATGCCAACCTACAACACATAAGTGCCATGGGACTGGCACCCGTCTAGGAGGGGGGTAATGTTAACCCCAAGTCGAGATGGTGGAAAAAGGAAGGAAAAAGTAGAAAAAAAACATGGAAAAAGAGCAAAGACACGTAGGCAACCTCCAAAGCTAAGCCGGGGCAAAAAGTGCAATTTTAAATGAAAGGCTCCTTTAAAAACTTGGAAAGCTCTTGTAAAAGAACGCCAAGCTCCCTCCTATGCCAATTGTAAAATATTAGACGGGTGTAGGCTAGAGGCATGAAGCAAGAAGAGGAAATTAGAAAAAGGGACCTTGCCACAATGGCCGGTCATGTAAAAAGGGATGGGCGCCCATGGGATTTTAGGGTTTGTATATATAAAGTTCAAAAAGTGAATGGAAGCTCATTCTTTGGTGTGTGGCTAACAAGAGCTCTCTTCTTCTTCTCTTCTCCTCATCTTCTTGCTTGTGTGTGCTCTTGAGAGAGAGAGTGAGAGTGTGAGGGAGTGAGTGTGTGAGAGTGAGGGATCAAGAGGGTGAAGCTCTTCACCATCTCCTCTTCTCTTCTTCTCTTCTCTTCTCTGTTCTCACGCGTGTGGCTATGGAGGATGGAGGAGACTTGAGGATGCTTGAGCTTGCATCTAGGATCATGGAGCTACCGGGGTGTGCAACAGAGGAGGCAACTCATATCGGCATCAAGGTAAGCTCACTACACTCATAGGATCAACGATGCATTGGCTAGGTGAGAGATAGCCATTAGAGCTCACTTGAAACACTTGAAGCAATAAGCGGTCCGTGGGTCTTGGTGGTTGAGCGTGAGCTCCCACTACACAAGAGAGTACCGTTATCTTTGACAAAATTAGAAGCAACATTAGAGGGTCCTTCTAGCAATGAGACTTTGATGAATCAAGAGAGAAGTCCACTAGAAAATATATCTACCAAGTGACTTTGAACGAGTCGATAAAAGCTTAAGTCAAAATCAAAGATGCAGATGTGATTGAGCTAGATCCCAGTATATTGAATGAGCCACAACCAATTAAGTTAGGATCTATGCTTAGTCTGGAAGAGAGGAAGGACTATGTATCCTTGATCTAAGAATGAGCCATAACCAATTAAGTTAGGATCTATGTTAGTCTAGAAGAGAGGAAGGACTGTGTATCCTTGATCTAAGAATTCCATAATATTTTTGCCTGGAGCTATGATGAGATGAGGAGTATTTCTTATGATGTGGCTGTGCATACTATTCCTTGAAGGAAGATAGTCATCCTATTTGATAAAAAGTGAAGTGTATGCCTTTTGAGCTAAGGGATAGACTATTTGAGAAGCTACAAAAATTGCATAAGGCTGGCATGATATTTCTTGTACAACACACATAGTGGTATTTGCCAGTAGTTATTAGGAAAAAGAACATAATCAAATATGTCTTTATGTAGATTTTAGGGAGCTTAATAAATAAACAATCAAGGATTACAATCCATTGCCGTTCATTGATCAGATTCTAGATTAGTTATTAAGCACGTAGGGATATCTATTCATTTATGGACTACTTCATTGGCTATAACCAAAATAACCAAATGACTATCGTAGAGGAAGATAAGTTAAAAATGATATTTATAATTGTATTTGGTACCTTTGCATATCATGTTATGGCTTTTGGATTATGTAATGCACCAGGGTCTTGGCAACGTACAATAAATAAAACTTTCAATGATATTTCCCTAGAGGAGCTAAAAGTCTTTATTGATGACCTGGGGATAGCCACCATAAGGGAGAGAAATCTGATCATTCTAAGAAAATATCTCAAGTAGTGCAAGTAGTTCTGAATTGCTCTCAATCCAATGAAATGCATCTTTGGAGTGCTCTATATATTGCTATTGGGCCATGTGGTTAGCTTCACTCATATTACAATCGCAACCCTAAAAAGATAAATATTATTGTCATTATGAGTCCACCATGTACTCCTAAAGAAGTGCATAGCTTTCTGTTGTCAGTCAGATATTATCGATGACTTATTAATGGATTGGATCTAAGAGGACATTGCCATTGACGAATCTATTGTCCTTTAATTGTTTGTTTGTTTGGATTAATTTGTGTAAAGTATCCTTTGAGGTTGTGAAGCAAGAATTAACAAAAGCGCCAGTCCTAAAAGTACCTAAAAGGAGTGAGATATTCTATATATTTTTAGCAGCTACTACGATGTATAGTATCAATTGTGTAGCTTTGTTTAGCCTAGATTTGAAAGGAGAAGTATACCATTTGATTGCATTTACTAGTCTTTTTGAGTTTTAAAAAAAAATTATAACTCATAACAATGGACACTAGTTCTATGTCTTATCATTTGCAATCCTTAAACATATCACAATCAAGCTTCAAACAATTTTTTATCACATATGAACATGTTTTATACGACGAAATGACAAAAAGATTCGAATTTTAATTGATAAAAAGAATTATCACTATTTTATATGTTTTGAATCTTAAGAATTAAATACACAAACCACAATCAGACTTGTCGTTTTGGTCTCCAAACAACACTATCATCATTACTCCAGCATCGTCATGGTTCCACATCAATACCACCAATCTCCATCTTGATTTCCTCTCAAGAATTGCCATGTGAACTCTATGTGTAGGAGGAGAGAGAGAGAGGAGAGAGAAAGACTAAATCTATTACTCTTCATCTAGGCAGCCATTTGCAAGGCTGAGGGTGGTGATGAAGAGTGAAAAATGGGAGAAGAAGCCAAGTTTGATCAGAAGTACAGCTTGCTTTTAGGTTCCAAGGCCCCTCTCTCACAAAATCATGTCATCATTGCCTACCCCCCCTTTATTCTTTTTTCACCTCCAAAAAAATCACCTCCCCTCCAATTGCATTAAATTTGGAGAGGGGAAGGCCCTAAGAGTGGCTACCCCCTCCCAGCTTAACGTCCCTTTTGTGCCTTTTTTCCTCATCCACACTTGGGCAATCCTCCCCATGTTAACCCTACTGCAAAGAAAGAAAAAAGAAAATTAAAAAGACACAGGACAAAGCGGAGAAAGGCAGGCCAAATAAAGAAATAGGAGAAAAAAATGCCAAAAGCACAAGGACAATCTTAAAAGTTGAGGGCAAGTGCAAAAGAGAAAAGGGGTATTTTAAATGCAAAGGTGCACCATAATTTTTGTAAGAGGGCGCTAGGCTCCCTTCTGTGCAATTTTAAATGTAGATGGGCATGGGTGAAGGCACAATGCAAATAGGAAAAGAGAACCTAGGCTAAAATGACCGGGCATGTAAAAAAGGGATGGGTGTCCAAAGGGGGATAAAAGTTATTTTAAAAAAAGTAAAAAGTGAATGAAGAAGCTTATTCTTGTATGTGGCCAAAACTAGCTCTCCTCCTCCTCCTCCTCCTCCTCCTCTTCTTCTTCTTCTTCTTGCTTACTTGAGTTTGTGCTTGAGAGAGGGATTGAGTGTGTAAGGGTGAGGGACCATGGTGGAGAAGCTCTCCATCTTCTCTTCTCTTCTCCTGTCCTCTCCTCTCCTCTCCTCTATTCTATTCTATTCTATTCTATTCTATTCTATTCTATTCTATTCTCTCGGGCACAGCAATGGAGCATGGAGCTTGAGGATCGAGCTTGCATCTTGGATTGTGGATCTACTGGAGTGCTTGAGGAAGGAGGCAAATCGATCAAGCATGGAGGTAAGCTCACTACACTCATAGGTGTGAGAGGGTGCATGGCTATGTGAGAGGTGGCCATTGCACTTAGTTTGAGACACTTGCAACAATAAGTGGTCCATGGGTCTTGGTAGTTGAACGAGAAGCTCCCACATTTTGGTTCCATTTCCAGAACCAACGGATTCAAGCTTTGAGTGCTTGCACTCTTTGAATCGAGTATTGAAGTAGGGTTTGCCCTAACCGGTGCTTGAGATAGGTAAGAAGTGAGGGAAATAGGAACTTGCATTTTTTTTGGTTTTTTGAATAGGTTGGATTAGTGTAAGCAGTTGCTTGTGATCTAAATGCATTTAGGTAAGGAAAAATAGATTTAAAAATAGTAGGATTACTACTATAAACAGGGCAAAACAAGAAGAAAAAGGAGCTTCAATGCATTGAGAGAGGAAAGAGAGAAGAAGGGGAGTGGAGGTCTAAACAACAAGGGGTTTAAGAGGCAGGGAGAGCAAAGAGGAGCTCATTTCTACATTCAGAGTTGAGAGAGAGAGAGAGAGTTGGACAAGTTTGTTGCAAGGCAGCAGTGAAGCAAGGAGAGCTTCGATTTGTGCAACTGAGTAGATTCAGAGGCTATAGGTGAGTTGTTTTGATTGTTGATCCCTTGTTTTTTGATTCTAGAGCTTTCCATAGACTAGGAGAAAGCATCGAGTGTGATACGATGGATTTTGGTTGAGTGTATGCTGCTACATTCAAACTGTTTGATTCCTATGTGAACAATTTTTTCTTCGATTGATCACATGATGTTCATATGGAATGATATTAAATATGATAATGGACCTGAATTATTTTCCTAGATCAAATAAACAAAAAATAGCATTTTACATAGAAAAATAAAAAATGTAAAAAAGGGATATAAAAATAGACTAAATTTAATTTAAGAGTGATAAAAATTACTAAAATTTAGGAAAAGATTTGTGAGTATATAATGGCTATAGAGCATAAGGTTTGCCTCAATCTACACTCATTTGTGTGTGTGAGGGTCCCTTTGTTGTAGGGTAGTACGATGATCCTTGGGGAGTTTTTATGTGAGAAATATACAAAGTCTCTTGGATCATTACATTTATGTCATGAGGGGACTCTATTACATTTGTACTTTATGTTTGAGATGACACATCTTGGGGATCCATGGGGTGTAGAAGAGTTGTGGGACCCACAACAACAATCGGCTAATAGGTGCCCTATATGTGTGTAAATCGAGGTGTTAGCCACTTACATATGTGGGATACTCCCTCTATTTTTGGAGTTGGGATGGGCAAAGTCATTGGACTACAAATTGATATAAATGCATAAATTAGCTAGATTAGTATATAGCCTCTAGATGCTCCTAGTCACAAGGTTGTGAGGGTGGTTTGGTGAGCATAGGAGGCCCACCGGCTAGAGCCCTAGAGCTAGTGTGAAGCCCATTTTTTGTCTCACCAGTATAGGATACTCCCTTTGCTTGGAGTCCGGATGGGCAATACATTGGACTACAGTTTGAAACTCGTGTCTACAAATGCACTCATTAGATTAACTATTTCGTAGTATCCAAACCCTCATGGTCGAGAGAGGCCGTGGGGGTTTTTTGGAGAGTGTAGGAGCCTAGATAGAGCCTTAGAGCCAATGTTGGACCCATTTTTGGTCCCAACACCAACAATCCCAATAGGAGCTCTAAACCAAAACTAGAATTGAGGACCCTCTGCATCAATCCAACTAGTCTATACAATGAATACACAGATGCCCCAAAATTCTATTCTAAGTACTCTGCGAGGAGAAACTTTAAAGGACTACTTGTCCAACTTTGTTGCAAGCATCAATAAAGAGTTGATGGATGTGATCACATAGCAATTATAGACACTGAAAAGTGAATATTTCTAGTATATCCAACACTATAGTGATGTGGTCAAGCACCTAGTGTGAAAAGTGCCATCAAGTGGGACATTTAATCATTGAATGTATCCAAAAACCAACTATCCCTAGAGCTTTCTATTATTATTACCTAAGAAAGAACCATATAGAAGGCATCTGCTCTCTAAAGGAGATACATGAAAGGAGGAAGAAAGACAAGGAAGCAAGATTCAACCTATTGGAATTGAAGATGACAACCCAAGTTATCAAACCAAAACCTGGAAAATTTGATCCTAATTTTAGTCCAAGGAGATTCCCTGCCAAAGTTATAACAGAAGATAGTCTGGTGGTGGTCAAAGATTAGAAGTGGAATGTTACAGATGCGAAGAAAAGGGTCATATCTTGCCAAACTATCCAAACCCTAGAAGATCCATGGACTACAAGCCCTTATGCAGCTAATGCAAAGGAGAAGGCAATAGTACTAAAGATTGTTTTCATTGATTGATGGAGGTTCCTCAATGAATATAATGACTGATGTAACAATGAAAGTTCTAGGTCTAAAAGGCATGCAACCTACTCAATGGCTCGTCAGAAGACTAGCTGATCAAAGCGAAATCAAGCCCTTAGGCATCCTCCCATATAGGTAAAGACCACAGTCATATCAGAAGAGATTACTTTATGGCATACCTCTAGTGGTAAAATCCAACTCTTATGGAACATCTTGCCCTCTCTTACTTGGAAGACCATGGCTATTTGAAGCTAGGGCAAGGATTGATTGGTTATAATCCTAGGTAGGGGACCAAATAAAGTGATATTGAAGTTGTATGGTGCTCAAAAAGGACATGGATCCACCTCCATAGAAATGTTCTTTGTGGATCATGAGGGTTTGTCCTTCTTGATAAACAAGGCCAATGTGAAGGGAAGAATGATGAGATGGCTCCTTCTGTTCCAAGAATTTGATTTTGAAGCGATCACTAAACCTAGTCGTTCCCATGTTTTGGCCAATTATATAAGGGGAGAAGGGTGATCTAGATCTTCCTGATGTAGCTCTATTTCTAGTAGAGATTATGACCCCATGGTATGTAGACATTGCCAACCTATTGGCCATAGGACAATACCCCCATGGTATCTCTAATAGAGAGAAGAAGAATTTTTTGTTGGAATCAACCCCCTATACCCTACTAATTGGTCCTCTATATAAGAAAGATAAAGACAAAGTATTGCAAAGATGCATAGTAGGAGATGAGATTAGAATTATCTTGAACGCATGTTATGATGAGCCATGTGGAGGACACTTTGTAGGAGAAGCGATAGCCATGAAGGCTCTGCTTGTTGCAGGGTACTAGTGGCCAACCCTCCTTAAAGATGCTTATGATTATTGTAAGCGTTGTGATGCTTCTTGTCAATGAATGGGAAATCCCACAAAAACGAGTGTGATGCCATTGTAGTCTATCCTTCCCTTAAAGTCATTTGAGAAATGGGGCATCAACTTTGTGGGACCAATTGACTCTCCAACCAAACAAAAGTAGTACAAATGCATTTTAATATGTCTAGACTATGTGACAAAGTGTTGTGAAGCCAAAGCTCTCAAGCAAGATGATGGCAAACATTATCACTCACTTTGGCAATCCCCTAGAGCTTATAAGTGGCAGCAGTACTAATTTTCTAGACAAGATCATAAAAGAGCTAACAAAGATCTATAAAATCCACCATCGTATGTCCACTCTCTACTACCCTACAGCTAATGGCTAAGTTGAAGTTACCAATCATATCCTCTGTTTGATCTTTACAAGAATAATGTATGCACATTGTTGTGACTAGGATGATTGAATTACAAAGGCCCATTGGGTGTACAAAACCTCCCATAAGGCCACAATATGATAGACACCTTTCTAGTTGGTCTATGGTATAGAAGTTATTTTTCTTGTTGAGGTAGAATTTCCCACTCTACTACAAGTGGCCATCACAGAGTGCCTAGTAGATGATGAGTCTATGCAGCACTACCTCCTATACTTGAAATGCTTGGATGAAATATGATGGATGGCCCTATAGTGCATGGAAGCCACCCAAGTGCGACACAAAGCTTACCATGATAGCTTCATCAAATAGAAAGAATTCAAAGAAGGTAACCTTTTCCCTGGCATATGATTCATGTTTTGGCAAGTTTCTTGGAAAGTTTCAACAGTGATGGATGGGACCTTATAAGGTACTTACAGTCAACAGTGATGGATGGGACCTTATAAGGTACTTACAGTCAACCCTAATGGCTCTATGCAAATATAAGCTATCGATGCCTCTGATGATTCCTTCCTAATCAATGGCAATTGCCTAAAGAAATGTTTCTCTCCATGGGAATCTTAACAATCATAGTAGATAGCTCCTATTTTCCTTTGGCACCACTTAATTATTCACATGTGCTTCTGATAGTTATCCCTATGACTCCTACAATTATCTGAAGATCTTCGTACAATCCAAGTTTCTAATTCATTGGATATCTCAATGGATATATCTCTTCTTCAGTAGATGTTTGATATCCTTGACATGGTCTTCATTGATAACTATTGAGAGTGATGTGAGCTTTCATCCTAACAAGATGGGGATATGAGTATGGACTAGACTCTGTATTCATCAATAAAGTGTGAGACAAAGGGTGGGGTGAGTGACCTATATTTTTTCCTTAAATTAATGAGAGGTAGGTCATGTGAATAGAGTGTTTCATGCACAAGTTGGGCCTCTCAATGCACAAAGCACAATTTATTATATGCACAATACTACAAGACTCCTTGACCTTCCTTCTTGCATCGTATGCTGGCATTGGGTAGGATGCACTACTGTACCATCAATTACACACAAGTGATAGTGAGGACTATGTTAATAGGTGTCAAGAATCAGGCTACCCTCCTATATTTATCAATAGAGCATGAGATAGAGGAGGTACAGAGAATAATTGTGACCTTCTGTTTCCACCAAAACTGAGAGATAAGAATTGAAGAATGTTATGACAATGGTGATAGGTATGTTCTCATTTTCCTCTATACATACGGGATGGGCCTCTGCTACCACAACAAGACACATCACTCTATTCTATGCACTACACAAGAAGTCTCCCTAGCCTTTCTTCTTGTAGCTATGCTAGACATGTGGGATATAATATGATACCATCAATTGTGTACATTGGCATACTCCCTATAAGCCCCTCAATCTTGTCCATTTCTAAACCAAGTGTCCATTATGGGTTTTCCAACTTCTCCTTGAGTGACATGAGCCATGAGGTGAGAAACTGATCTATCATTCCAACATGAGTGACTGTTGAGCTAAGTGCTATATTCTTTGTCAATACCAAATTGATGGCCTTCCTCAACAAAGCTACCTCCTTGGGTGTTGTTGCATGGATGTAATATTCATGCCACATTGCTTCATATCAAGAAATGAATTCGGGCTTGAGGCGTTTTAAAAATTACTCATTGAGTTGTCACATAAGTGACCACACTTAAATTTTTTTTATATCGAGTTTCACATTAAATCTATTCTACAATCCGATACGAGAAGATGCCTCAATGTTCCCAGCTAACAAAAAGTAAAGACGCCTTGTAAATAATATTACAACATCTTGATCATTAATTTTTCATGCATTATATTTGATTTGGCATTCATGATTCCATATAATGCATCGAGGATTGCATTGATTTCATAACTACAAGACAAATCGCAAAAGCCTCAATCGATAGACGAAGAACAAGCAAGAACGAGCATGATATTGAGTAAGTTAAGTATCAAAGAGTATGACATGACTTTATATACTAGATAAGTCATGAAGTAACTAGGCCAAAAACCACCAGATGAAGTCGTTTTGAAAAGAAAAAGACGTTTTTGAAAAAATAGGTAAAAAAACATGACTTTTTGATGAGTGACTAGAGAGAGAAAAAACATTAAATAATCATCCCCATGCCACCATCCAACGTGTAAGCAATCAAAATGAATATTTCATAAAGCTCAATTGGCTCTTGAAAAATAGCCAAAAGAATCAGCCGACTGTATACTCTCCCTCATGCCTATAACTATACCCCCTCTCCTTCACAAAAAAAGCAAGAAGGAAGACCTCCTGATCATGGAAAAGTTTCTCTACTTCTCTTATCCATTGAAGTTTGAGCCTTGAAAGAGGAAAATACCCCCCTTCTACCTCATTTTCATTTTCTCTACCCCTTGCTATGCCTTCACCCCATATTGACCATACCACTAAGCAAAACGCTCACAAATTTCTATGCCTTCACTCCATATTGACCATACCGCTAAGCAAAATTCTCACAAATTTCTTCAGGATGACCACAAACTCTCCCTAAACTACCACATCAATTTTGCTTGACATCCATAGCTCCGCAAGGTCATAGAAATTCAAAAAACACATTTGAAGCAAGGGAAGTAAGGAACGCAGCCAATGAAGAAAATGATGCAATAGGACTTGGCGAGACCCCCGTTACAGAAAACTTGAAAGAGGTAACATCTCATCAGTTTAGAAAAAATTAATTTTTTATAAGCTTATAACTTTATTTGGCTTTAAACGATTATAAAAGCATTCTAATGAAAATGCATATGAACTGTCACTTAGGAAAATAATCTAAGTAATATAATAATTAACTAAGACTCTTTCACTTGGAAAAACATTATATGTCTCTCATCAAGAAAATATCTTAATTATGGTTTATTTTGTGATATTTTTTGTTATTCCATTAATGACACATGTAATCATAATAACAAAAAAATGGTAGACGTTGTTAGGGAAGGGAATATTTTATAATTTTTCCTTGAAAGAAACTATCTCTATTTTATTTTACTAATGATAAACATATGTATATGAATTTTATAATAATTTATAGAAAATCATTTAGATAATATCATGAAATAATCAATGCATTAAATCAACGAAAAATTGCATAAGAATGTACTAGCTGTACATAAATTAGGTGCGTGGAAATATAATTCGATATCTGAAAGATTAAATAAAAAATTCACTTATAATTTTTGCATTTCTTGGAATTGAAAAATTCAGAAAAACAATGAGCATTGCACTTAGGAAATAACTAAATGAAAATTGATCTTTTTAGATAATGTTGAGAGTTTGGCAAATGGTCAAACATCATCGATTAAACCATAGAATATGAGTAGAATAAAATAAAAATTATTTTCTTGCCAAAAATACATGCAATGTTAATATTAATAATTATATTAGCGAGAGCATCAATATCATGAGTTGACCCATGTATGAATCAGCGAGAAAACCTCTAGTCTTGTTTGATGACATCCTAACATACTCCAAGAGAGATGAAGACCATGAGTTGCAATTGTGCATTGTGCTCGACACAATGAGGATGCACAAGCTCCATGCAAAGAAAAAGAAGTGTGCCTTTTTCAAAAGACAGATGGAATATCTCGGATTCATAGTATCTGCTAAAGGAACCTCCAATGACCATCAAGGAAGTGAGAAGTTTTTAAGGGTTGACTGGATGGTATAGAATTTTCATTAAAAATTATGCCCTAATAGCTGCACCTCTCACTAATTTGCTAAAAATGTAAACTACTATCGTGTGGATTCCCAAGCTAGTTTTGAGCAGCTCAAGAAAATTTTGGTAATAGTACCCATTTTAAAGCTACCTAAGTCAAACCTAAGTGAAGAGTTTGAGGTCATAACAGATGCAAGCTCTTTTGCACTAGGTTGTGTGCTTATGCAACAAGGTCATTTGATAGCCTATTCATCAAGGAAACTAAAAATCCATGAGAGGAATTATGCCACCCATGATCTTGAGTTGTTATATGTGATCCATGCTCTCAAATTATGGCAACACTATCTGCTTGGAAGCAAGTTTACTTTGGTCATTTGATGGAACCTAAAAACGGGCCGGCACTGGCTCGTGCACTAGCCGGACCTCTATCTCGCGCGCTCAACAACCCCACGGCCTCACGGCCAGGAGCGTTGATGACACATACATTGCCTTCCTAGACATCTTGCATTTGTATTACGTCGTTTGTAGTCCACTCTTCTCTCACCCATTACTCCTCAGAGGGAGTCCCTTATACATTGCCTAATGGCACGAAGCACAGACATAGGGGGTCCTCCAACGGCTGAATGCCGCCACCCCTCTGCGACTCTCCTACACCTTAGGGATTGGCCCCTCGGTGCGTCGCTCAACATATAAACATTTCGCACAAAATCCACTCAAGGTACCAATTGATCGTATACAAGAATGTACTATTGTCCTTAACTCTCTTTTCCCTAGACCCCATGACTAGCCTATGGCTTAGGGTGTCCTGTCTCTCACTCAACGTGAGTCAAGGTCCTAATGAAAACAATTGTTGTACATCCAGGATTTCTGATACCTTTAAATATTTCCATGATTTATGCATATTGTGGATGCTAAGTGCTCAAACAATTATGAAATCAATATTGTGCACATGTGCAAAACATCCTTTCAATGGTTTTCAACTACCGTTCTTATGCGGCATTGCACGAACCTAGCACCGAGGAGACCCTCGTGCTACTAGGCTCTTATTTTATAATTATTCACCGACCTATATGGCATGCAACCAAAAGCTAGCAATATTTTCATCATCTTACTCCACATTTAGACACTCTTTAACCACTCTACCCTCCCATCGATCAAATGTTGTATTGCTGTATAGATTTATAGGCATTTTGCCATCATTTTATGTGAAAAAAGCGAGAAAAACACACTAGAACAAGAAGGTGGGGTTGAACTGAGGCAAATCCTCATGCTTCAGTCCCCACTAACATTCACAAACATTGTTCTTAATTTTCATTAATTTTTCGCACCCAAAATGCATTTTTCCCCTATTTTTAGTGATTTTTCTCTATTTTCCTTGTATTTTCCCTTATTTTCTGTATTATTTTATTACTGAAAATTCAAAATAGGTTATGGGTTGTGGCCGTTAGTTCCTTCTTGCAGCAAAAATGAAAATTTAGTTGGTGTTCCTATTCATTTTCCCATTTTTATGCCAAAAAACATCATTTTTCCTTGATTTTCCATATTTTACGTGTTTTGGTGTATTATTTTGAGCCACAAGATGCATTTTTTTTTAAATTTTCTGATTATGATCAGCAAAAGTACTCATGGAAAACAGCAACATAAACAATTTTTAGCCCACATGAACAACATTTTATCAATCAAAAGCCATGAACTCACAAATTTCCTTTGAAAAAATTGAATTACCGCTTATTTGCGTGTTTCGGGTTTCATGTCCATGGCTGCAAATCTGAAAATCAACAGCACTTCATGCTCAGCACGATCACAAATCACCATTTCCAGCCCGTGGAGCAATCCGATCCATGCCGGACAAGCCTCCACCATTCTTTCTTCTTCCTTCTTCTTCCCACATGAATTCCCCCTTAGAAGAGAGAGAGGGAGGAGAGAGAAAGACTAGATTTCTATCTCAGCATTCAGGCCATCAATTGAGGAGAGGCATTGGAAGGTAGCAGGGGAATTAGTCAATCCGAAGGGCATGACTATGTAAGCAAAGACGCTCCACTCAATGGCGAAGGCAGTCTTGTGCCTGTTCGCAGGATGCACTTGCACCTGGTTGTACCCTGAGAAGCCGTCTAGAAAACTATAGGCTTCCTTGCTTGCCACTCTCTCAAGCATGTGCTTGGTGTACGGCAATGGATAGTTGTCCCTCTTAGTAGTAGCGTTCACCTTCTTGTAATTGACGCACACTCGAATTTTTCCATTCTTCTTCATCACGATGACTATGGGCGATACCTAGTCTGTGTGTCCAATTTCATAAATGAATCCTGCTCTCATTAGCTTATCAATCTCCTCTTTGACAGCATGAGCATGTTTTGTATTCACAGGGTACAGTCACTGCTTGTGACCGGTGTTGCGTCTCTGGCATCATGGGTATGTTGTGAGTCACGACACTCGGATCTACCCCCTTAAGCTCTTCTAAGGACCAAGCGAGCACGTCTATGTACTCTCGCAAGAGAGCGACAAGACTCATTTCTTCTTCCTTAGTCAAGTCATTGGCAATGAAGACTGGTTGGGGTGTTTCCCCTTCCTGGGCTAGGTTCACCTCCTTGACCTTGGCTGGTCCCTCGATCGGTTGGCTCGTTTGCCCTTGACACTTGGCACCTAACAGAACTACTACCCTATCCCCTTTTTTGAATTTTGTAAATCGTTTAGGGAGGTCCTGCGGTTTTCGCTATTCTTTCGTTCATGTATCCCTGGGTTGTTTTGCCTTTTTCTGCCTTAATCGTCTATGCCTCAGGTGGATGGGGAGGTCCCCCTTGGTGCGTCGCCTAGGGATTTTTGGATCACTATCCGAACTAACCTCCTCGACTCAGAGTCAAACTCCCTATCCTGGCTAGAAGAGGTGGTCTCCCCTGGTGGGCGCAGTTTGGATGGCGACTCTGTCCTAAGCACTGATGTCATTCCTGGCTGGGCTAGGCCCGCTTCCTCAAGGTCTATGGCTCCTACATGTTCCAACCAAGCACGATCACATTCCATGCGCATAACTCCTCGCTCTATCCTAAAGTTACTCTTTTTCTATGGCTTGGAGTCTGCTCGTATTTGCTCTATTTCTTGTCCTTCAGTGTCGTATTCCATGGTATCTACCTCACCCTCACTTTCATCATTGAAGGATTGGCAGTCTTCGTATTCGTCGTTAGAATCTTCTTCGTCAGGCTGCTCGTCGTCATCTCCTAGGGCTTGATATATCTCTTGTTGTTGGTCAGGAACTAGGGCCCAGTTATACATGAGGTTTAAGTCATGCACTCTGGTCCATTGCCACTTGGATTCATCTAAGAGATCCTGGAGTGGTTTGAAGTCTGCAACTGGATTGCCAGCTAGCTTGTCCATTAAGTATTCCAGTATCTCCTGGAGTTCCCTTTTGTTAGTTGGGACTTGGAAGTTGACAGGCTTAGGTTTCCCACAAAGGGTTCCTGCCATCATGTAGATTGGTACGGAGGGTGTGTCATTAGACTTGCCGATTGTTTTGATGGCTTGCTCATACGCCTCATGATCTGAGAATAGCAGGTCGATTGTAGCAGGACATACATCCAATCCTGCTCGTCCTCTGGGCATGGGATATACTTGGTCAAGGGCCCATAGGACTTCTTGACCTGGGTGTTACCCTTGAGCATAGCAGAGATGGCATCTAAGTCGACTGGTGAGGTCTTCCAAGTGTCCATCTCTATTCTCACGGCATCCGTTCTATTGCCGAGAAAGATCACGTCGTTACCCCAATCTTCGATGACTCTAGCATTGCACATCTAGGGTCGGCCTAATAGGATATCGTAGTCCACTCCCTTCATGACTATAAAGTCCACAGAGAATTGGACACCTGCGATCTTCACTCGCCAATTCTTAAGCACCCTGAATGGCTTGACTCTCATACCCTTTGCTAATGTGACATTAAACCTAGCAGTTTCGACAGGCGGGTTTTCCCAAGTCTGAAGCACCGCGTGGCTAAGTACACACCCCAGCCCCCGTGTCCACGATTCCCTTTCTCGTTGTATCGCCTAGGGCTAGAACCGGTAAGACCGCATCCATCTCGAAACCTTCCCAGAAGGCATTGATGTGTAAGGATTTAGGCATAGAGTGCAGCGTCAAACTCGGTATTTGCGTCTCTACATCATGGTCATGAAGGTGTGCCGTGACGTGCTCTCATGACCCTTCAACCCACTGCTTAAGATCTTGCCATAGGGTGGGATGCTGCCTAAGCAGATCTCCTAGGCTAAGTGTTACAGGGGTAGTCACCAACGTGGTCAGGAGATCGCTGGGTGCTCATCTTTCTCCTAACTTGGATTGTCCTGGCCAATGGCCATGACTGATCTGCGGCCCTGTAGCATCAAGGCTTGGCCTTAGCAGCACTGCTTGTGGTGCAGTTGCTTCTCCCGACCTTGGTTGAGGAGGTGAGATTGGCATGCTTTTGGTGAAGAGATCATTGATCTCGTTCTCTATGATGGGCTCAACATCTTTTAGATGCTCTTAAGCCTCCTTCACCCATTCCTTCACTTTTTTTATGGCCTCTAACTGTCGCTTCGGATGCGGGTATTCCCCTACCTTAGCACTTCCCTTTTCGGCTGTCTTAGGGGCTGAAGTCTATGCCTCTGTATTAGAGACCTTCTTTCCAGCAGGCAGAGTTGTAGCACTCTCTGTTTTTAGTGCGATTTTAGCTTCCGACCTCTTCTTCTTCCATCTGCGACTTTTCTTCCCTATTGAAGCTGCGTCAAGGTTGCTAGGTCCTGGCAGTGATATGTCGGCCTGCTTTTTCTGGACACGGGTCATGACCCACAATGGGATAGGTGTAGCCTCCCCATAGAGATTCTCGACACCAAACAGCCCCAACGGGACAGATGGTACGTTGGCTGAGCTAGAAGACGGCTTTCGCTTTGGGCAATCGACGAAGAGATGAGTGATTCCACACTCAGCACACCTTTGGTCAGCCTTGTCTCTGTTTTGCTACTCCCTTTTAGGGCAGCGTGATGAGACATGACTTGGGTGACCACAAGTCCAACAGGTGATTGGATCTTGCGTCTACCCTCCTAGGCCTCTACCTCATCCTCTTCCTAACGCAATCACCGGCACGGGGTGATAATCCATGAGGACAGCATTGCCCTCATCGTCATGCGAGACATAACGGCATATGTAAGTTTCTTCCTCATTTGGTTCTTCCACGTAGTGGACTGGAGCATCGCTCTGTGGATGGGTCACGTAAGGACCAAGTGATCTGGGTATGCCAGTAGGATTTCCATCCTAGGAACAACTGGCTTAATGTCGTTAGGCGCAGGAAGGGCCAATGGGGCTCCCCTTCCAAAGAATGGTTGCGGCCTGTTCGCTAGGTAAGGTTGACCGTAGGGTTGTGAGTACGGAAGTCTTCTTGGTAATCTACAATGCGCAACGTCATGACCGAACCTACCACAGTTAGCATAAGGTCTTCACCTAGGTTCTTGACACTCGGCTGGCAAGTGGTTTCCACCACAGTACACGCATTGGACGTGTGGGCACGTTGGTCATCTCAACATGTCTTGCAACTTGGCTAACTCTATCTTTACATCAGCCAAGTCTTGGTTCGTCTCGGTGGCCTTCCCCTTATCTTGGGATGATGGGACTGATCGCTCACTAGAAGCTAACGCTCTCTCTGAGCTTTGCAAGTTGGTCTCTTCTAGGTTCGAGCTCCTGGAGCTCCGCTCTTTCAGCAGATCATCGAATCTGATGGCCTCCTCAAACACTCTAGCTAGCGCGCCTCGTTGCAAGCTCAAATTGCTTGCCAAAGCCTTATATAACTCATCATCTTGAATTCCGCTGGTGAATACAGTCGAAACCGCTCTTTCAGTCGGTCGCTCGCCCATAGGGATTCTCTTGAAGAGACTCCTCACATGGGTTACGTAGTCGTGAATGTCCTTCTTCTCTTTCTGCTTGACGTTCATCAAGCGTACTAGTAGATTATCGGAGTATCCAGGCTCGACAAATCTCTTAATGAAGAGATCCTTGAGGCCACTGAAGTTGGCTCGTTTTGCGGCATCTAGACTTGTATACCAAGTCCTTCCCTTGTCACCTAAGCAGAGCCCGAACGCTTGAGAGCGTTGAGTTAGGTCGTTGAGGCCGTTAGCTTCGCAGACTTGCTAGAACTGCTCTACAAAGCTCTATGGATCGTCGTGGGCTTGGTATTTGTCGAGTTGCTTGGCAACAATAGGGATTTTAGATTGGCTCTTTCAGCCTTGGTTTGCTCCTAATCCTACAAGCAGTGATGTTGCTAGTCCCACGGCACTTTGCTCTGATGTCGTGTTATCTAGCAGTCGCTACATGAGAAACTCGCGCTCAATGTCAAGTCTCCTTCTAGGGCTCTCTCGTGATCTGTTCGATTTCTACCTGCTAAGTTCAGCACTCACTGTACCTCACACAACTCTCTGCTTTGCCTTTGGCTCCTAGCCTGCTGGTCCCTATTGTATTCGACTATGCTTTGCAAAGCCTTGTGGACTAGTTTTCTCTCTTCCTCTAGGTCTGCGATGATAGCGTCTGCCGTCTTGTCGTGGTGCTCGTACCGGGCGTGTGTATCCTAGCTGACCAGCTCTGCTGAATAGCCTCTGCGAAGACGTTCAAGTCGAGTTCCTCATTAGACCTATGGTCTGAGCTTCCTTCTGCCATAGTCGTGTTGTCGTGCTCCACCAAGCTGTCGATCAGGTTGAGTAGATTTGTCAAATCCATGTCGTTGACGCCACCTGCTTGGTCCTACTTTGCGTGTTGATGGTTTGTCTACGTCTTGGGTCCTCTCCTTACTGGTGGGTTCCTTAAGTGGTTTATCTGAGTGAGTTCCTTCAGTTATTGAATATAATCCTCAATTTATGGTCACTCTGTGTGTGTGTCGCTTCTCGTGCACTTATGCTCAATCGGGCTTTCAATTTCCTTAAGTGCATTCAAGTGTGAAAATTCAAGGTGAGTGCAGCAACCAATCTCAAAGCGTCTTACGCACTCTCGCTTTGTTTTGGGCCTGATAGGCTTGTTGGTTAATTTTCTAGCCGCCTTGACAGGGTTCAGGATTTTTCTAATATGTTGCCTCATTTGTTTTTGGCCAATCAGGTTTTAACTGCTCAGCGCTTTGCATCTAGGTCTCTTGGTCTCGCTGCTGCCTACTTCAAGCTGCTAAGCGGCTGCTCCCTACGATTTCGTCTATTCCGTGTGCCAGAATCAAGTTCTGAGCATCAGAAGGACTTTTAATAGTTTGCGCTACTGAGCTCTAGTCGGGTCAGGTCAAATTTCTAAGAATTTGATAAAAATTTACACTCAACCTAGCTGGTCCGAATTGCAAGGTCCGAGTGGGTCACTCGTACAAGCTGAGGTACATGGGCTGAGGGCCGAATTCGTGACTCGGACAGGGTAGAATCGGACAAACCAAGGCGCGGACTCGGACAAAGTTGCTTGGACAGGTTGGCTCGGGTGGGCTGAATGGTCAATTCGAACGAGATCACTCGGACGGGCCGAGGGCCGAATATGACATGTGGGGCCGAGGGCCAAATCCTATGGCTTGGACGGTTTGGCTTGGATGATCTGAGGGCCGAATTAGTCAATGGTCCGAATGGTCGAGTCGGACCGGCCGAGTAGGTCTCAGGGCTGAGGGTCGATTAGGGTTTTGGGCCGAGTGGGCCGAACGAAAGAGGACCGAGGGCCGATTCAAGGACTCAGCCTAGAAGCGACTGCTCGGACGGGCGGAATGCGACACGACGACGATAGCGAGAGGTCAATTTTGCTTGATTCTTGCGACTTAATAAATCATAGCAATCATAAACCTCCATATCCTATCTAGGGGGATAGGGGAAGGGATTCATATACCTGAATAGAGCGGTAGGCTCGTCGATGGTGAGATCGGATCGAATCGTGTGATGGCTCTCTCTCTCTCTCTCTCTCTCTCTCTCTCTCTCTCTCTCTCTCTCTCTCTCTCTCTCTCTCTCTTTCTCTCTCTCTCTCTCTCACTGAAATGGTCACAAATGAGCTCTCCCTTGGCCTCTTGGCTCTTATACCTCTTCCCGGGTATGGTGTTGATGCCCCCAATCACTCATTTTCCGGTCTTACGCATCACAAGCGAGCTTTTTACCATTTTTTGCACAAATTTTGCCCTGTTTTGCCTTGTTTTGCAACAATAAACCCTACCCTTCTCCGGTGCGATTTCCTGATCCTAACCTACGCTAAATGCAATAAGAATCAAAAGCAAAAAATTGAAATAATTTCTCCATGTTTCCCAATCATCAAGCAAACAAAATATCCCAAAATAATTACTTTTTTTGAAGATCAAAAACACCCAAACTTCCTACCTATCTCAAGCTCTGTTTTGGGGATGAATCCCATACTTCGATACTCGATATGAGGTGCGCAAGTGCTCAAGCTTGAATCCGTTGGTCCTGGCAATGGAACCAAAATGTAGTGGGAGCTCACGCTCAACCGCCAAGACCCACTGACTGCTTATTGCTTCAAGCATTTCAAGCGAGCTCTAATGGCTATCTCTCACCTAGCCGGCACGTCGTCGATCCTATGAGTGTAGTGAGCTTGCCTTGATGCCGATACGAGTTGCCTCCTCTCTCGCACATCCTGGTAGCTCCATGATCCTAGATGCGAGCTCAAGTATCCTCAAGCCTCCTCCATCTCCAAGCTCCATCCTCCATAGCCGCGCGCGAGAAAAGAGAAGAGAAGAGAAGAAGAGAAGAGGAGATGGTGAAGAGCTTCACCCTCTTGATCCCTCACTCTCACACACTCACTCCCTCACACTCTCACACTCCCTCTCTCAAGAGCACACACAAGCAAGAAGATGAGGAGAAGAGAAGAAGAAGAGAGCTCTTGTTAGCCACACACCAAAGAATGAGCTTCCATTCACTTTTTGAACTTTATATATACAAACCCTAAAATCCCATGGGCGCCCATCCCTTTTTACATGACCGGCCATTGTGGCAAGGTCCCTTTTTCTAATTCCCTCTTCTTGCTTCATGCCTCTAGCCTACACCCGTCTAATATTTTGCAATTGGCATAGGAAGGAGCCTGCGTTCTTTTACAAGAGTTTTCCAAGTTTTTTGAGGTGCCTTTCATTTAAAATTGCGCTTTTTTCCCCAGCTTAGCTTTGGAGGTAACCTGCGTATCTTTGCTCTTTTTCCATGTTTTTTTTCTGCTTTTTCCTTCCTTTTTCCGTCATCTCGACTTGGGGTTAACATCTTGCTTTGAGGAGATTTAGAATATGCATCCACTATTACATGTCTTGCATCTCTGCAAAAAATCAGATGACCAATAAGTATTTGCAAGATCCATGGCCCGTCTAATAATACTTGATAGCTTGGCTGCCCTACAAACCTAATAACCATAAAGTCCAAAATGCATTCCACATTAGTAGCAATCACATGGACTTTGTTAATGCAAACTTCCAATTGCCTTAAATGGACATTAACCATCTAGAGAATTATGGAGGCATCCTTTTGGATTTTGAATCCTAGGCTTTCCATCAATTCTAAACTCATTATATTGATGGAGGATCCCATATCCACAATGGCATGATCCACTAATATGTCGTCAACATATGCTCCCACCCTTGGGCAATGCTTTTTAGCATGGTCAAACCAGTCATCTCCCACATGGGCTATTCCCAAGGGCTCAATGATATACCCAATGCTAAGGATCTTATTAAACTCTTTACACACTCATGGAGATAACTTGATCAATTGTAGGAGGTTCACATCATGCTTTACCTCTCAAAGAGAATTGGCTAAGTCAAATTCATGATAATTAGCAACGGTTCTCTTCTCCCTCCAGGCCATTCTTTCTCTTGATCGTTGAATAGGCTTAGGTGCCTCTTTCTTGGCTTTTACTTCTTCTTTGGTATCTCCCAATTGGATTCAACTTTGCCATTAGCAGAATTTGGAGGACCGACTTCCACATCAAGGTTAAGGACTTGCATCCCTTCATTATCCTGTTTAGGATTTTCCTCAATAGGTTTACATTGGCACTACACTATGACACCACTTGCATCTTAGGGTAGGGGTAGGAAAAAATCCCTGGGGGACTGCATTTGGTGGGTATACCATTCTTGGCATTGAAGGAGATAGGACTCCCCTTTCGGAGGTCATAAACAATATTGCTTCAACTTCATTGTACAATCTAGCACTTCCACTACAGCTTGTAGGGCTGATTGGTCTTCTTAGCTCCACAAACTTACAAACTTGTGGTTGTAGACCTCTAAGAAAAACTCCCTTCTAGATGCCTTCATCCCTGGTCCATCTCTTCAGTATGGACTTCATTCTAGAGACATATGCTTCTAGCCATTCTCCAGAGGATTGACTTAAATTCATGAACTCCTTCCACATCTGCTCTTCAAAACCTTCACACCTAAATTTAGTGAGAAAGTTCACTGGTCCCATGTGCAGAAACTTCCTATTGCTTGTCTCTCATATCACTAAAATGATGTGCCTTTGAAAGTGACAAGCTTTGGGATTCTTGCATTATCGACTACATATGCTACTATGAACTTGGCTACATGAAGATCAGGGGCTTCATTGTATTCTCCCTTAAAGATTGGCAATGAGACTATATTCGCTCACCTATCATCAACATTTGCATGTCAAATCTACCTAGGAAGGGAATCTTGGTTTACCATTCGCTCCACCTAATTTGTTTATGCTCAATATAAGGAAATCAGAGGGATTTCAATCTCTCGAGAACTCTCTTGCAAACATTTCTTCTACTTGTTTGTTTTCAACGTCTCTAAATTTCTCTTTCATGCCACTATAGAGGGGAAGATGGCCTCAATGGTATATGTTGTAAAGAACACTCTGTCTACCAACTTCCATTAGGTTTCCAATTGGACAAATAGAAGATTATTAGTACACCAAGCATCTGATGTATCTTGTTGTTGTGTATCCCCATGAACAACTCCCAACTTTTTTTCTTATTATTCTTGTGAACCGCCATTTGTTGTGACACCTAAAGCTTCTTCATAATCTCCCACTTGATGATGTTTGAAAATTCTTCAATGAAGGCCAAATCTTGTGAACCGCCATTTGTCGTGACACCTAAAGCTTCTTCATAATCTTCCACTTGATGATGTTTGAAAATTCTTCAATGAAGGCCAAATCTTTCATTGATACTCATTCTTTCTATTTTGCTCTTCTATTTTGTGGGAAACAATTGGATATAGTGATGCAACTTTCTGTAGCTTTGGAAGACAATGGAATCCATCTATCAACAAAGAGCCCATATTAAGATAGTAATATGCTTCTGCCATTGAGCAGTAAACTTGTAGAAAGTAGCTTTGGCAATGAGAAACTCCAATTCTTCCATAATAGTAGGAATTCTATATACTTCCATTGCTTTTCTTCCTCTTCAATAGTGTCACTACTTCTATTTTCAACCTCTATTGGTGCTATTGATGGTAGTTTTTCCTAGTTGCACACCAAAAATATGGAGCCCCATGAGGAAAACCAAGAAAATAAGAAAACTACTAAAAGAGAATCTATCTTGTTACTACTAAAAGAAAACAAGGAAATTACTAAAAGAAAATCTACCAAAAAGCATGTTCTTTGTACTCTAAAAACTATAGAAAGGAAAAATAATACTATAAACAACTGTAAATATTCACACAGTATCATATATTGAATCTACCACGGATTTATCACAACATAATTTTAACATATTCTTCATAGAAACCGTCAAAGAACTAAGAAAACACAAAAGAATGCTCAATCTTGAATGAAAGCATCACATAGTATTCATATGTGATAGTCTTCATATCTTCATAGTCTTTCTCTCAATCTCTCACAAATAGATATAATGTTTCTTCATAGAAAATTGACTATCTATCATATATTATCTCTCTGACACATTCCCTCGCTTAATAGTACATGAGAATAAAACGAATCACACTCAATAATCCTTTCTTAGTCATGGATACACCTCCCAAGAGGTATGCATGATATAAAGAGACACCAAAGACACTATACTAACCTCTCAAGGCTCACTAATGTCACTATCACTTCAGTCTTCACTTTAAGTCTTCATCAACTATTCTCTTTGCTTCTTCAAACTCTTTTGAGATAATATTATTCCATTTCCAAGATTAGAAAACTTTCCCAAGTTAAACATCTATCAAAGAAAATACTCACAAAAGCAAACAAAAGACAACTTAAGCTCAACAGAAGGTGAACAAGAAGCATAAAACACCATCCGGCTCAAAAAATAAAACCAATCATTTCTCAAACCACTCATTCATAATCATAATCTCTCAAATATAAAGAAAATATACAAAAATAGAGGCCATCATGAGTTTCTCAAACTTACGCAACCCATTCCAATACACTGCAAAACACTTCCAAACAATCCAAAAACCAATCAATGAACCACAAAAGCAATAAAAAATCACCCAAAATCCAAAAAAAAATAGCTAAAAATTCAATCATTTCAGCACTCAACAATCTCACGCTCTATTCATAAATACCAGAGGGCAACCCATTTATTATTCCTCAAGGTCACTTGTGTAAATTTTGTATGCCTTGTGCATAGTTGATGGGTGCAGTAGTGCATCCCGCCCCATGTGCTAGCATATGATACAAGGAAGACTAAGGAGCCTTATAGTATTGTGCACAGAGCAAATCATGCTTTGTGCATTGAGAGGTCCAACAAAATGAATGTGATGCTCCATTCTACACATCTTACATCTCATTAATTGAACGAAATTGAATATTGGCTTGCTAGAGGAGTGAGATGCTCACTTGAAGTGATAGGCTACAATGCACCAAGGGAGGCAGTTTCAAAACTACAACTTGGAGAAGTACTTCTTTAGGCAATAGCCATTGACTAGGAAGGGATCATCAAAAGCATCCAGGGCTTGGATCTAAACAAATCCAAGGGGATTAACAACTAGCACTTTATAGGGTCCCATCTAGTGCTGTTGAAGCTTAATTGGAAATTTACCAAAGTGTGAATCATATGTGAGGATGAAGTATAGTGGATGGCTCTCGTGAGAAGCTTTGCATCAAACTTGGGTGGCTTCCATGTACCATAGAGTCATCTGATATACTTCATCCAAGTATTCCACAAAGAGTAGAAGATAGCACTGTAGAGGCTCATCTCCTAGGTGCTTTGCTATAGCCACTTGTAGAGAGGGCAACTTCAGCTCCACAAGAAAATCAGCTTCTGTGTTGTACACCCACTGAAAGGGTGCATGTCATGTAGCCACCTTATGGGAGATTTTGTATACCGAGAGAGCCTTTGTAAGTGTATACATGGTCAATGTGATATTGATACACTATGGGATCAATTATCTTTACGTCTTTATATGACCAACTTAAACACGTCCAGGTTCTCCTTGAATAGGTCATAAGGGACCACTCATTCTTCATGAGAAAAACTACTACCCACTTCAGATGATGTTTAGTGGCATCTGCATCTACAAAAGTCAATTATTTTTCACCTTCCTCTTCTCTAATGAATTTTCCTCGTGCTTATTTTGGATAAAGGTCAAACTCCTTCAAGAGAGTGGCCCCCTTTTCTGTGACAATCCGCTCAAACCAGCCTCTTCTTTCCTTCGCTACAACTTTTCTTGTCCTCTTTTATGCTAAAAAGGAATGAGGGTTGTTTCTAGTGTGGTTTGAGGGATATTCACTTCTTGATTTGAGGCTTCATTCACTGAGGATGTGTTTAGGAACGTCACATAATAGAAACCTTTTGTAGTTCTTTGGTCTAGTAGATTTTGTGCCTATTGATAGGAGGCATCATCATCATCTTCTCATGAGAAAGGCAACTCAAGGAAACAAGAACCACTGTGAAGAAAAGTCTTTTTTTTCTTAATCCACTTCTTGTACATCTTCTACACACTCTGAGTACCATTGAGTAGACCAAAAGGGACCATCATCATGCCATTCAATAGAAGTGGCTCTTCAGCTTCAGACATATCTAGGACTTCCTCTTCATTTATATCCACTTGTGATCGAAGAGACTATACCTCTTTACTGACTAAATCTTGATCTTTGCATTTATCATCTTCCCCTTCTATCTCTGTTTCTACATCTAAAGGGGCTCTGTATGAGAAGAAGAAAATCTTTGTTTGCAACTTCTACTTCTATAATGGCTTATACTTCTTCTACCTCTAGCTTAGCTATGGCCATGTAGCACAGGGAGCAATACATACATGTTTCAATTTCAATGTCAAAACTAATTTTAGAAATCACTCTAGGTTTGGGAAGGAGGTATTTGCCCATTGACCATGACTTTATAGCTTTTGGGATATGGGTTATAGTGCCCATTGTTAGGGAATGTGCTTCTAGTTTCTTTGAGAATATCTTCTTAATAGTAGCTTCTTCAACCAATGTTCCGTCTACATCTTCATAGGAAGAATCGGATGAGATTTCTGTGGATGTGGGTCCATGTCCTTGTTGAGTACCATACAACTTCAATACCACTTTATTCAGTCCCCTGCCTAGGGTTAGGGCTCCCTTGAACCAATCAGTCATCCTTGCCCTAACTTCAAACTACCATGGTCTTCTGAGCAACAAAGGTAAGATGTTCCATAAGAGTTGGGCTTTACTACTAGGTATGTCATCCAATAATCCCTTCTATGACGACTGTGGTCTTTACATATGGGAGGATGTATAAGGGCTTGATTTGGCTTTGATCAACTAGTCTGTTGAGACATTGAATAGGTTGCATGCCCTATACTATAGTGTCATGTACTATACTCCTATGTGGCTCTTTTGGGAGCTTGAATTTCACATATTTTGTAGGTGGAACATTCTCTTTTAGAACTATTGGTTCTACTTTCTTGGCATGCATAACTAAATCTATCTCTAATTCCACCAAGTTGGATGTTGGATCTTGATCTTTCTACTAGCTATTAGTAGCAAGTTGGACTAGGATAATCTTTAGCAATATGGCATTCTCCTTTGCATTGATTGTATAAGGGCGTGTAATACATGGACCTTCTAGGGTTTGGATAGTTTGGGGAGATATGATCATTTTCTATGCATATGTAACATTCCACTTCTAATCTCTAACCACCACCACACTACCCTCCTCTATACCTTTGGGTGGGGAATCTCCTTGGACCAAAACTAGGGATGAATTCTCTAGGCTTTGGTTTGATATATTGGATTGCCATCCTGGATTCCAATAGATTGAGTCTTTCTTCCTCCTCTTTCTTCCTCCTTTCACATGTATCTCCTTCAAAGAGGAGATGTGTTTTGTATGGTTCTTCCTTAGGCAGTAAGAACATAAAGATCCAAGGATAATTGGCTTTTAGGTACATTTAGTGTAATAAAGCTAAATTCCACATCAAGCTTTTAAACTGAAAATACAATAAATAGACATAAAATGCTAGGAAGCCATAGCCAAGGTGGCTTGGCAAGAAATGGTATTACCAATATTGGTTGAGAATCAAATGATGAGAGGCTATAGAAAGGTATGCACCCCAAGCTATGCTGGCCAAGAGTATTCACCCTCTTAGTTGGCAGGAGGTTGAGACCTCAAACAAGTAATGTTTGTAAAATGGCAAAAAGATGCTACAATGTTACACTTCCACCTTTTACACTTACCCTAGAATAAGGCATTTATGGTAGGCATTTATGCTTTATTACAAGCCATCCCGGCCTAAATGAGCTTTGTCCTCAAAGCCGGAATTGGGACAATTTGATTTAAAACAATTACAAGAATAACTTGTAAGTGATGAATCCATGTTTAATGAAACTCCAAGCTGAAGAAGATCTCATATATCAATGAAGTATAGGTATGAAATTTGGATATGCTGGTGGAAACTGTCCAAAATAGGCTGCTACACAAGAATGGCCATAACTTGAAGAAGGAATGTCCAATCATCATGGATGAGCTATAAAAATGTATAGGGAAATCCCTAGTATCCATCCATGCCATAAAAATCCAATTTTGATGACTATAAAGCAATCATTTTTATGACAGAAATTTAATACAGCAAGCTGTCATGTTTAGATATTACTCTGTTTCCTGCAAAAGCCATGGAAAAGAATCAAGATATCATGATGGTTTCCAAGTAGACTCCCCCATGGGCAAACCTCTCCATTTATTAAGGTACTCCAACAACAAATGGTTCCTTAAAACCTTTTCTCTTTTGCCAATAATATTTTCACGCTCATAAATGATAAGACCATCTTCATTCATGGGAAGTAACTCTTCTAAAACCTTTATGGATGGACCCACATATCTCTTAAGTTGGGAAACATGGAAGGTAGAATGAATCCTTGTTGAAGAAGGTAAATCAAGCTTGTATGTAAGCTCACCGACTCATTTGAGGATTTGATAAGGCCCATAGTAATGATGAGCCAACTTATTACGACCGCCTTTGAGAGAAGCATACCTGGATCTAGGCACTTTGAGGAATACCCAATCCCCTTCTTCAAACTCCAAAGGTCTCCGCTTTTCATCAGCATAAGCCTTCATAACATCTTGTGCCTTCTGAATGTTTTCTTTGCATTGATGCAAAAGAGCTTCCATTTTCTCAAATTCAGCCTTGGCTAGTGGATTCAGTCTTCATGAAAAAGGGCTAAAGGTATTTGAACTTTATATCCATAAAGTGCTTCAAATGGTGGCATGCCAGTGCTCATATGATAAGTATTATTATAACAAAATTCAGCAAGATGTAACCAATGATCCCACAAAGCTTGAGTGTCATGGCAAAAATGACAAAGATAAACTTCCAACCATTTATTGACATGCTCCATTTGGCCATCGGTTTGGGGATGATATGCATGCTAGGAGTCAAAATTGTTCCCATAGAATTGAATAAAATCCTCCAAAAGCTTCCCATGAACTTAGTATCACGATCGGATACTATCTTCAATGGTATACCATGAAGCTTAAAAACACATTCCATGAACTGTTAAACCACTTGGTTTGCTATAAATTGAGCCTTAGTAGGGATACAATGAGTTGATTTAGTCAACTGATCCACCACCACGTAAATGCTATTCCACCCATGCTTTTTTATAGGTAAGCCCACAATAAAATCCATTGTAATATCAGTTCACTTACCTTGAGGAATAGGAAGTGGCTGAAGTAAACCACTGGGTAGAAGAGAGGAATCTTTATTTTGTTGACAGAGTAGACATTGCATAACATAATCCTTAACATCCCTCCAAATGCCCTTCCAATAGAAACTCTTATGGATATTGTCAAATGTTTTGAACAACCCATGGTGTCCCGCTAAGGGTGAAGAGTGCATCTCATGCAAGATACGGTCTTTGAAAGAAGATTGTGGTGTCAAGAATACTCTACCACGATACCATAAAAGACCGTTGTGCCATTTGAAATTTGGATACTCTTCTCCTTTGCCTTGCTGAAATTCCTTCATCATCTTTGATGCTTGCTCATCAAGAAAATACTCTTCTTGAATATCATGGATCCAATCCTTATGCACGGTTGAAATAGTAAAAATGGAATATGCCCACATTCTTGATAAGGCATCTACCACCACATTGTCTTTTCCAGCCATATAATATATTCCAAAGTCATATCCTTGAAGAGTAGCTAACCATCTTCGTTTCTTGGGAGATAAATTTGGTTGTGAAAGAAAATATTTTAGCACACGATGATCGCTTTTGACCTTGAAATGGCTGCCATAAATGTAATGATGCCACTTTTGGATAGCATGCAATATTGCTAACATCTCTTGCTCATAAACATGCAATTGATGCTCCTTATCATCAAGCTTTCGGCTCTCATAAGCTATGACTCCATGATCTTGACATAAAACAGCCCCAATTCCTCTTCCACTAGCATCTGCACCTATGATAAACTCCTTAGAGAAATCTAGACAAACAAGGATGAGTGCTGAAATTAGAAGAGATTTCAGCTCATTGAAACTTTGATCGCTGATGGAGTCCCAAAAGAAAGCTTCATTTTTTAACCAATGGAGCTGCCACATGAGCATAATTCTTAATGAACCTTCTATAGAAGGATGACAACCCAAGGAATCCTCTCAAAGAGGCATTTGTAGGAGTAGGCCATTCTTTGACACATTTTACCTTATTGGGGTCCACTCTAATCCCTTGTTCTCCCACAACATGACCTAAGTATTCAACTTCATCTTCCATGAAAGAACACTTCGTCATCTTGGCAAAGAGTGTGTGTCTTCGTAAAGTGTCAAAGACCTCTCTCATATGCCTCAAATGCCCATCCTTGGATTTACTATAGATTAGGATATCATCAAAGAAAATAAGAACTATTTTGAACAAGAAGGGTTGCAATATTTTATTCATGAGGGCTTGAAAAGTAGCGGGTGTATTGGATAGTCCAAATGGCATAACCAAGAAGTGGTATAGTCCTCTTTCAGTTCTAAGGGCTGTTTTGAACTCATATCCTTCCTTCATTTGAATTTGATGATAACCCAATCGAAGATCTATTTTGGTGAAGACCTTTGCATCTTTAAGCTCATCCAAAAGATCATCAATTCGGGGAATAGGATACCTATTCTTGACCATTGACTTGTTCAAATCCCAATAATCAATACACATGTGAAATGATCCATCCTTCTTTTTTACTAAGAGCACGGGAGAGTCAAACGGTGATTGACTTTGCTGAATTAAACCCATTTGCAGCAATTCCTTGACTTGACGCTCTACTTCTTCCCTTTCAAACTTGGACGAGCGATAGGGAGGTTTATTGATGGGTTTTGTATTGGGCAATAAGTCAATACAATGGTCAACCTCTTGCTTTGGAGATAAAGATGATGGTGGGTGAAATAAATCCTTGTACTCCTCCAATAGCTCTTCTAATATTGGATCCCTTTCCTTTGAAGATGGCTGATTTGTTAATTGTCCTTCATCTACTTTCGGAAGCAAAAGAGTGAAGATGCATGACTTTGCATTGATTTCTTTTCGCAATTTCTTCATGGAGATGAGTTCTATTTATTTGTGGTCTATGTCTTTCAACTCTATGTGTTGTTCTTGCCAATTAAATTCCATTAGTATTTGCTGCAAGTCCAAGGTAAATTTGCAAAGTGTTTTTATCCAATCACAACCAATGACAATGTCAATAGGCCCCATATCCAAAGTGATCAAATCCAATTTTATTGTGCAAGAGGGTGATAACTCACTTGAGGTACATGGACACACTTCTTTACTAGACTCATATGCATCGTTGGCAGCTTGTATCTTCAAGGAAGAATCCATATCAATGGGTAGTAACTTCAGCCCATTCAAAGATTTGGTGTTGACGAAGCTATAAGTGCTGCCCGTATCCACTAGAATATGTGCAACCTTTCCATTAATGAAACCTTTGAGTCTAAGTGTAGTTTTCCCTTTGCAACTAGTCCATGCATCATGTGAGATGGTATACAAGGAAACATGAGAATCATGATTACCACCTGGATCAAAAGGAAATCTATCCATGGGATCATAGAATTCTTCGTTGGTGGCATGCTCTTCTTAATGAATCTCTTCAACCATTGGGTATACATCAACATGTAGTAAATTTCCCTCTTGATCTTCTTCTTCTTCAACTTCCACTTCCTGAGTGATCACCATGTTGATTTTTTAAGTTCTTAGCTTTACACTTCAGCTTACGATCTTGTGAGCACTTCTCCCCACACTTGAAGCATAATCCTTTTGCATGCATTTCCTGAAGTTTGTCGTGAGGAAGGAAGTTGTTGTTAGAACTGTTTTGGGGTAGTCTAGGAGCATTTTCAGCTTTTGAAAAAGTACTTCTTGGCTCAGCCACATTTCTGAAAGTTTTCCCCTGTTTTGGTACAAAATTTCCACTCTATTTAGAGGCATATATAGTGGAAAATGTTGGCACATTGTCGTTATAACAGTTTGGATTGTTATAACCTCTGTTTTCTTGTCTAAAAGAGTCTCTTGATTGGCTGAAAACTTGCCTTCTTTGTAGTTTGATTGGAAACATTATTACCCATACTTCTTTGCTAAAAATTTCATGCATCCCTTTTGTACTTGAAAGAATATCTTTCAGCCAATTGTATGGCCTCATGTAATGTTTTTGGTTGTTGAGCTCCTACTTCCAATGATAAGGCAGGGTCAATACCAAAAATGTATTTATTCAGCTTAGCAAAATCTAAAATACCTTCAACATACATGGAAAGATTCAAGTAGGCATTGGAATAGTCTCTCACAGACATTCCCCTTTGAGCGCATGCATACCATCTTCTTTGAAGCCTTTCTTTTTCCAAAGGAGACACAAAGACATCAATCATCGCTTGCTTGAACTCCTCCTAAGAGTCAAAACTTTACCCAATATTTTGTATGTAACGCCACCAAGTATGGGCATAACCTTCAAGATGAAGAGCCATGAAATAAATTTTAGCCTCTTCACTTCTAGGGTAAAGGGTGAAGTACAATTCAAGCTTATTGATCCACTCCTCCCATTCTGAGGGTGATGCATTATCTCCTTTGAAATTAGTGATATTGATCTTCTCTTTATATTTTTTTTTATTGTAAGATGGCTGCCCATGAGATTATTGTCTCCATGAATCTTTATTCCATGAATTTTGTCTAAAAGAAGGTGGCCCAAAACCATGAGATGAGGATTTTCCATTTGAAACACGCTCTTGGTCCACCTTCATGAACTTGATTGTTAACTGCATTTCCTTTTTGTGCATTTGAGGGCTGATGATAAAAATTCTTGTAGAAGGGGCCACATCCATGATAATCATTGTCCCATCGAGTGTTTTCATGTTCCCCTTCATGTCTATGATTATCCTTTGGACTGCTAAATTGAGGTCTTGGGGTATGAATACCATGAATTTGTTTAGGATGATGGTTGCCCCTAACTCTAGATGGATCTCCCCTTTCAAAGATGTGCATTACTAGCTAAGACTTTTCTTTGTTTGGATGGGAAGGATTACCAACAAAGGGAATCACATGGGAGTCTTCAATATTTTGAGGTTTACTTTGTGGTTTGCTTTCAATTTCCTTTATGGCTAAGATGAGCTCTTGAAATAGGAATGTATTGCTTTGCTGCAATTTAGAGATTCCATGGTTTACATGTGCCATCCCTTGCAACAAACCTTGATTCATATGTGTTAAACCTTCATTCAAAGCCTTCAAATCCTTAGAAAGGCCTTCATTGTCATATCCCAGCTCTTTTGACATTAGGAGATAATCATTCCCTGCATGCGCTTCATGTATGTCATGTTGTCCTTGATGCGTGCTATGAGAAATCCCAATGCTTATTTCTTCATCTACTTGATCAACATTATGGGCTTCAGTTGTGTAATTTTTATTCTCTTGGAAGTCTCTGACACCATCATTCAATGCCTTAGTAATAGGGTCTTTATTCTTATTCCTGGCCATTAGGAAATAGTGATGTAGTAGTAGACAGTTTGTCATTTAACCCCTTATTTCTCTCTGAATATGGTACCAATCCCAATGCTTAATATCTCTATGGAAAGCTTATTATATGGGGATATACGATATTTAATAATATCTCAACTTGCAATAAGGTATATAGGTAGAATGAACTCAAATAGTGTATTCGTTTAGGTGCATTCCACTAGACCCCCTGTCAGTAAATTGGCCATAACGTTTGCTTCCGATGTCAAAATTACAAACTTTTTTATTCAAATGGGAGCTTAGGATCCCTCTTCAAATAAGCTATTACGATCCCAAATCAGATCACGAAAAATCTTTCTGTAATAGGAACTGTGTACCTGTCCAGAGAATTCCTGCAACCTGTTAGCACCCTGTGGAAACCCTATTTGATCCTGTAGGAATACTAGGAAACCCTTGTAAACCACTGTAGCAACTAGGAGAGGGTTATGGGGCACCTGTAAGGCTCAAGAACAACCTATAGATAGGTATATACCTGTTGTTTTATCTGTCAAACACCTATAGGTGTGCTGAAAATAGAAGATGCTCTACCCCTCTTCCAATGGTTCACCATCCACTTATGGAACCTTGATTATTGCTTATCAATGTTGTACTTGGGCCATATTGTGATGATGAAAATTTACTTTCACCTAAATTTAAAAATAGCATAGGCTCCGAGACAAGAGGGGTGTGCAAAGTTCCACCTCAAGCCAGGTTGTGCACCCCTTCAGGGTCTTAATCGAGAAGGGAGGGTCATCTCTCTTTTGTCTTTCCGACTCGCCTGGCATCCACTTTTCCTCATGGGAACCAACATGGAAAGTATATTCTAATGGCTAATCAAACAAGGATGCTATGCATTAACTGAAAAAGTCTTTGAACTTTTAATGAAATGCAAGTGGGTATTGGGAAATGACTGAATTGAAAAGGCTATGGATAGGGCATTACCGATTTGCAGTGACTCACTACTTTTACAATGTTCCCACTTGCCATTTTCATCATTATTTCAGTCCTATAGCATCAATGCTAAACCATCCAACAAAAATCCAAGTCAAATAGGTAGTGAGTAGCATTTATACAATCAATTGAGCTTCAACATTTGAATGGGCAGAAAAGAACTCATCAAACAATCATAATCAGTCCTGGGCTGAATTCTACATGACTTCAATAGGAATTAAGAGGTTCTACTACACTTAATCTCTCTTATGAACAATAGGACTAGTTCAACAATTGGATAAAAGAGAGATTAAGCTAAAAGTACTAGAATTACCTCTTTAACGCTGATGGGAAGTAGTGGATGAATCCAATCAATCAACCTTCAGCATAAGACCCCATCAATAGACCAAGATTTAAATCAATAAGACCAATCTTCAAGAAGAATTTGTCCAATATGATTGCTCCCAAGTAATCTTCAGCTCTCGATCAATAAGATTGCTCCAATGCAATCAAAAGTAGTCAATGACTTGATAAGAATTCACAATAGCTTGTTGGAGACGATCCTTTGAGCTTTGATACGTGTAATTTCTCATTAAATTCATGGATTCCATGAATTTTCAGACATTACCATGTACAAGGGCTAAAAATGCTTTCAAAATTTAAAAACTCCTTCAATGTAAACCAAATCGTTTGAACAATACCTTCAATTAAACCATCCCGAGGTTGTAGACAACAAAAGCCCCATGAAATTGAAGAATATAATCCAAGAATTGGATTCTTGAAGCTTGTATCCCTGTTTTGACTCCATAGCCACCATATTTTGAAGCTTCACATCCAAGAAGGCTTCAATGTTGGTCCCTTGAGTGTTGAGGAAGCTCCAAGATACTTGTTAAAGTAAAAGTCCTTTGGTTCTTTGAATAATTTCAAGAAAAACATTATTGTCCTAAAATGTGCCATAGTTAGGGTTTGAGAGCTCAAGAATGCTCAAGAGAATGACCTTCAGCTGAGTATACTAGAATAGAGACTTAGAGATTGATGATTATTGATTGCTCAAGCCATAGGTGATGCCTTTGATTGCTATTGGGAATAGGGAGAAGAAGAGCAAGAAATTCAGTGCAAAATGTGCTAATTCAGTCTAATGTCCTGGCTAATCACACTCATGAAAGGTGAGTAAGATGCTACTCAATCTAGAGCTCTTGGCACAAAGAATCGGGCTATGATGTCTCTTCAGGAGGAAATAGATCTTGGAAGAAGATTTCAACAAGTGACTCCATGGATTCTTGGAGAGAATCTTGAAAGGAAGAAGAGAGAGAAACTGGCCCCAAAAAGTAATCTCAGTTTAACCACTGTAACCCCACTTAGACTTCAATTAGGGCCAAAAGCCTTCAAAAATGGACCTCCATTTGACCACCTCCTGCTATTTTTGCCAAGAACCTCCATCTTCCTCAAGATCTTCTTCAAAAAGCCTTCAAAATTAGTCCCGACTTGTTGCAGAGAACTCTCACTAGTCACAGTTTGAACTATACCAAACCCTGTGACCAAATCTTGGTGCTCCAATTAACTGGTTCATGTCCCAATGACTAAATTCTCCAAGAAAATGACACTTTCCATGGATCAAATTCCATGCTCTGATACCAACGTAATAAAGCCAAATTCCACAACAAGCTTTTAAATTGAAAATACAAGAAATAGACATAAAATGCCATGAATCCATAGCCAAGGTGGCTTGGCAAGAAATGGTATTCCCAATATTGGTTGAGAATCAAATGATGAGAGGCTGTAGCAAGGTTGAGAATCAAATGATGAGAGGCTATAGCAAGGTTGAGACCTCAAGTTAATACCCTCTTAGTTGGTGGGAGGTTGAGACCTCAAACAAGTAATGTTTGTAAAATAGCAAAAAGATGCTACACATGTTACACTTCCACCTTTTATACTTACCCTAGACTAAGGCATTTATGCTTTATTACATTTAGTGGCTAAATGTTCCACTTTTTGGCACTTTCCACGCTAGGTGTTTGACCAAATCTCATCTCTTCCTACTCCTATAGTGTTGGATATACTAGCAATATTCACTTTCAATGTTTTTAGTTGCTCTATGATCACATCCATTAGCTCTTTATTAATGCATGCAACTAAGTTAGACAAGTAGTCCTTCAAAATTTCTCCTCTTGGAGTAGAATTTTGGGGTGTCTCTATAATCATCGCATAGAACAGCTGGGTTGATGTGGCAGATCCTCTATTTTGGTTTTGGTTTGGAGCTCCTATTGGGACCGCTGGTTCCAACTAGTAGGATTCCACTATTGTTGTTTGATTTGCCATTGGGAGAACTGTTTGAGGCCATTGCTATTGTGGTTGAGGCACTATTGTCTATAGCCACTATGGATTTGGTGCACTATACTATGACACTATTTGCATTTAATGATAGGGGTAGGGAAAAATCCTTGGGCCTACATTTTGTGGGTATACCATTCTTGGCATTGAAGGAGATAGAACTCCTCTTCTAGAGGTCATAGATAGCCTTGGTTCAACTTTATCGTACAATATGGCACCTTTCATTATAGCTTGTAGTTGACTGGTCTTCTCAACTCCACAAACTTATGAACTTCTAGTTGTAGACCTCTAAGAAAAACTCCCTTCTAGATGTCTTCATCCAAGTTATGGTTGGTCCATCTCTTTAGTATTGATTCCATTCTAGAGACGTATGCTTCCACCCATTCTCTAGAGAATTGACTTAAATTCATGAGCTCCTCCTACATCCACTCTTCAAAATCTTCATGCTTGAATTTGGTGAGAAAGGCCACCTTGATTTTGTCCCATGTGCCAAAAGTTCCTACTACTTATCTCCCATACCATTGAAATGCCTCACCTTTGAAAGTGGCAAAAGGAATACCGCCAACTAATGCTTTGGGATTCTGGCATTATTGGCTATACGTGCTATCATGAACTCGACTACATGAAGATCGGCATATTCATTGTATTCTTCATTAAAGATTAGCAATGGGACTACATTTGCTGGCCTATCATCAACATTTGTAGGATGGATCTAGCTGGGAAGGGAATCTTGATTTACCATTAGGACTTCTATAAAGTGTGCCACAAGGGCATCAAATGAGGCTTCTATTGCTAAATTATTCTTGGCTTTGATTTTTTCCTTCTCTCTTCTCATATGTCTCTAGATTTATTCTAGAGTGCTTGCCTCTCTATCATGTCATTCATCAAGGAGTTGGCTCCACCCAATCTCTTTGAGCTCAATATAAGGGAATTAGAGGGACTTCAATTTCTTGAGGACTCTCTTGCCAATATTTCTTTTACTTCTTTCTTTTCAATGTCTTTGAATTCCACTTTCATGCCTTTGCAAAGAGGAAGATATTCAGTTTTGAAGGTATTAAAGTTCATTCTTTTGAGGATTGCCATAATGCCATTGTCCTAATAGTACCAACTTTAGAGGGTCTCAACGGTGTATGTTGTAAAGAACACTCTATCTACCAATTTCCATTGAGTTGCCAATTGGAAAAATAGAAGATTATTAGTACATCAAGCATCTGATGTATGTTACTATTGTGCATCCACAAACAAGTCCCAACTCTTTTCCTTCTTATTCTTGTGAACCTCCATTGACCATGACTGTCAGAGAGAGAACTAGGGAGAGAGAAAGAGGAGAGAGAAAGACTGCAGAGGAGAGAGAAAGACTGCAGGAAGAGAGAGAAATAGAGTGACGAGGAGAGAGAAAGACTAGAATTGGAGAGAGAAAGACAGGAAAGATGAAGAAGCCATGGAAGCTTGGAGCAAGAAGGGAGAGAAAGATTGTAATTGTATTGATATGTCAAAAAGATGTGGAAATTTACAACTTATCTCCTTATATACCAATGTCAGTGTGACATGGCATATTATCAACATTTTAACTATTTCCAACTTCTTACAATCCATCCCTTCCCAAAAGTTTTTGTCCTCAAAAACAAACCTAGAAACAAGCTAAAGAGGAGATGGATAAAACAGAGTACTACTCTGTACAGCATTACAAGGGATAAAGGAAAAGATTACCTAATACTCAATAGTAGTACTAATCTATACAGGAGGTCAAAATCAGCCTGTAGCCTCCCGGATCAAAAGGAAAAGTTGTATCTTTGCCATGCATAGGATCAACTTTCATAAGATCGAAATCAAATACTCCTGGAAACACGATCATCATGATAGTACTCACTAACAAAGTCTCCATTGCATGATGATCTTCCAAGTCCACACGCTGTCCATAATCTGCCTTCTTGAACTGAACTTCTTGTTGTTGAACTTCTTGTTGTGGACTCATACCAGAATGGTCTTCAACAAGATGTTCTTCATCATCTTCAACAAGATGTTCTTCATCATTTACATCATAATATTCGAATAACAAGATTATTTTGGCAGACCTTGCACTACATGTGGCTTGGTGGTTACAAGATAGTGGCTTAGCACAACGATAGCATAAGCCCGCAGCATGCAGTTCCCGTATTGTATCACTAGTAAGGTGTCTAACACGTTTAGCTTTAGATAGCAATTTACACACCTGTTCATCACCATTAGTCAGCTCTATGATATTTTTGACATGCTGCTCATAGTCATCTTGCTGTTCATGTATAACAGATGGCTGTCCATGCTCAACATGTACAACAGATGGCTGCCCATGCTCATCATGTACAACAGATAGCTGTCCATACTCATAACCATATTGCTCATGCTGTCCATACTGCATATGGCGATAATAGTCCTGCTGCACATCAGAGGGACAATTAGGTTGAGCATGTGCAGTTGTTTCTACTGATGTTTGCTGCTCATAAACATAAGCATGTTGCCTTTGATCATTGATCCCACTGTATTGGTCATAATCACTTGCTTGCTGTTGATCAAGGCTAGAAGTGTACTGATAAGCATAACCATTTCTGTTACATCCATAAGAACTATGTTGCTGAAGAGATGGATGCTCATAAGCATAAGCATGTTGACCATAATAACCATTCTGCTGCCAAGGTTCAATGGGATGATACTCTACATTATGATATGGTACATCATATGTATAAGCATTAACATGCTGTCCAGATGTACTTGCATACTGCTCATATTCATTTGCATGTTGTTGCTGTTCATATTCATAAGATACATGTAGATCATAGTGTGTACCATCAGCATATACATGTTGTCCATAAGCATAAGCATTTGATTCAGGTGTACCATCAGCATATTGATGCTGGCCATGAGCATAACCATTTTTTTGAATGCCTCTTCTTCCAATGGTCCCATCTCCATGACCATTTTGGTTGGATGGCTGAAGTGGGACTGAAGGGTCACTGTTTGAACAAGCCTTCTCATTAACTTCTTTTGATGCCACTTGCAATTGTAAAAGTTTAGAGATTTGTGCCATGAGTAAGTCATTGGATATTACCAACCTATCAATAGAAGCCTTGGTCTGATCAGTAGATTGAACCATCTGATCCATTCTTGACAGCATGGCCTCATGTCGCTCTCTATGCCTTAGTTCATGGGCACACAAAGTATCATTGAGCATGCTAATTTCTCCTTGTTGAGGCTCTTCAGGGTTCTCTTGAAATGTGCTTTCCATCATAGAATCCCTGATTTGCTGTGCATAGTCCTCCTGGACCTTATTTTTGCCTTTATGCCCTGCCATAATAGTGCAGTCCTGCAGTACCCCCTGTCAGTAAAACGGCTATAACTTTGGCTAGAAAACTCCGATTGCAAAACTTTTTTGTGCGAATCGAAGCTTACAATGCCCTCTTCGAGATGAGCTATAGCACGCTATAACAGGTTTAGGACAGAAAATTCTGTAACTGACTTTCAGAGTCTGAACTGTCCAGTCCTGCACCCAGTTTAGACCTGTAAGTGCCCTGTTTTGACCCTGTAATGCAAGAAAGTAACCTCCAAAGGCTACCAAACCCTGCAAAGGGGTATATAGGACCTGTGGGTACCCTGTAGTACCTGCACCTGTACTTCAGTATCAAAGGGTGTACCTGTATCCACCTGTAAATACCCTGTGGGTAACCTGAAAATGCCCTGTTTTACCCTGTTTTACTCCAATAGGTACTTGAGTCGTTGGAAAGTCTTCAATCTTCAATTCTCCACTCGCTGTACCTGTGTGAGGGATAAAACGGCAGGACGGGCTCCCTACACGGGCTCCGAATCACCGGGAGGTGGGCAAAGTTCCCCCCGGGTCGGTTGGTTGCACCCCTTCGGGATCTTCGATAGTGAGGGAGGGTCACCTCTCTTTTGTCCCACTATCTCCCCCGGCATCCACCTTTTTCCTCGGTGGGAATATCAACATGGCAGAGGCTAGTGTACTAAGCAATCAGCATGATATGCATTTGGAAAATATTCATTCAGCCTTTCATGAGATGCAATTGATTGAGATAAAAGAACTTGAGATGGGAGAAGGGTTTACCTATGCAATTCAGTGACTCACTGATTGCTAGTACTTACCCTTTTACAATATTTCAGCTTGGATAAGAGAGAATTTCAACAAAACAGATCAAGGTTATGCATCAAGCTGATCAAATGTTACCTCCATTAAGCTTGAAAATGATGATGGATATCAGCTTTAACCCGATTGATGCAAGAGTTCTTCATAATCCACCATGAATCCAACATAAAGCTTGAAATCTCCATGAAATCAGTCCATACATGCTTCAATATGATGAAATCCTTGAAAGATCAATACTCCAGCCTTGCTTGAACACTTGAACTTCAAAGATTCAAGCTCTCTGATGAAAAGCCCCAAAATATTCCTTCCATTTGAGCTTCATTGACATGCACGGGCTGAAATCTCTTCAATGTCTTCAATCTTGAAGTCTATCCAGCTTGTATTCAGCTTTAGAGAAGCCTTGAAGGTCGGGAAAGTCCAAAATCATGAGAAATTTGAGCTTCCATGTCTGTGGCTATGGCTGCCCTGCTGTGTATTAGGGTTTTGAACAGAGAAATGGCTGATGAGAGTTCCCCTGGGGCTGAAAGTTGATGTAATCCATTGTTTGATGAAGCCTTAAGAGTCTTTGATCAGTGAGCTGAGCATTTGGAGCAGCAGAGCAGTGAGAAGAGGGCAGGAAGATCAGCGCAATTTGCGGCGCATTTTTCGGGCAGTTCTGGGCTGGTCTTCAGCAGCAGGCATCAACAATGGTGCTCCTCCTGTAGCTTAGGCAACAAAGATTCTTTACCCTATGGTTTGGCAGTGAGATATTCAGCACAGAGAGAGAGATTTGTGAAGATTCTTGACATCCACCATGGAAGCTTCAGCCAAAAGCTTGAAGGAGAGAGAGAGAAGCTTTCTTTTGAAAAGTAACTGGAGTTTAGTCTGTAACTAAGCCCGGTTAACCATTCTTTACCCTAGTTACCTCCATTTTTGCATAAAATTTGATGACGTCCAGCCATTTAAGCCTTTACCCGCCATATCTGACCTTGGATAACTCCAGATGTAGTCATTGCTAACTGTAGTTGTCCTGCAGCACTCCACTAGTCACTGTCTTGTACCATTTTTGTCTGAAATTGGTTTTGAAATAGGAAAATGAGAGTGAAAATGGAAGAAAATAATGGATCAAAGACTGAAGCTCTGATACCACTTGTCAGAGAGAGAACTAGGGAGAGAGAAAGAGGAGAGAGAAAGACTGCAGAGGAGAGAGAAAGACTGCAGGAAGAGAGAGAAATAGAGTGACGAGGAGAGAGAAAGACTAGAATTGGAGAGAGAAAGACAGGAAAGATGAAGAAGCCATGGAAGCTTGGAGCAAGAAGGGAGAGAAAGATTGTAATTGTATTGATATGTCAAAAAGATGTGGAAATTTACAACTTATCTCCTTATATACCAATGTCAGTGTGACATGGCATATTATCAACATTTTAACTATTTCCAACTTCTTACAATGACTCCCAAAGCTTCTTCGCAATCTCCCACTTGATGATGTCTGAAAATTCTTCAATGAAGGCCAAATCTTCCATTGATAATCATTCTTTCTATTTTTCTCTTTAGTTTTGTGAGAAAGAATTGGCTATAATGATGCAACTTTATATAGCTTTAGAAGATAATGGAATTAGTTTATCATAGATAGCCCACATCAAGATAGTAATATGCTTTTACTATTGAGGAATGAATTTCTTGTACAAAGTGGCTTTGGCAATTAGGAACTCTGAGTAAGAATGCTACACTCTTCCATTGCTTTTCTCCAAGAGAAAAAACAAGAAAACAAGGAAACTACTAAAAGAAAATCTATGGTCTTATACCAACAAGCATGCTCCTCATACTTCAATTAACCACAAGAAGAAAAAGAACATCATAAACAACAATTCTTCATGCAGTACCCTATATTGAATCTCCCATGGATTTATCACAATAAAAATTTAGCATATTCTTTATATTCTTCATAGAAACCATCAAAGAAACAAGGAAACACAAAATAATGCTCAACTTTGAATGTTGCTCTCATACACTCTCTCACACAAATATTGTAGATAGTATGAAGTAAAAGAGTAGTTATAGTGCCAAGGAGGCCTACATTTGGAACTTGTTGGGGATAATGTTTGAAGTGGTCATAACGGTTCACATGTGCCCATAGCCTAATTTATGAAAACTCTCTTTATTATTTATTTCGTAATTGGCTAGTATATTTTGTCATAGGTAACTTTTTTATTTTTGTCTATAAAAGGAGAGAGCGTTGCCACATTCTATCATCACACTTGTACTTGCAATTTCTTACTATGGAGAGAGGGAGCTTGTAGAGCATATGAGATGGCACTCAACCATTGTTCTCTTGTCATAGTGGATTCCTATTCTTAGTCACATTGCTTGAGATATGCTCACTTGGGTACTTGGCTAGTAAGTTTTGATGTTGACTATCTACATTTTGTGGTTGTCGCGTTTGTCCTATGGTGACATGTCTCAACTATCGTATGTGTGTTGTGAAGTGTACACATCCAACCTTATGCCTTTGTTGGCATCAAATCAGTATAGTTGACTTGCATCAATGCTATCCCTTTGATCTTTCTAGTGTAGCTTTGACAACACTTTGCCAGTGTTGCATGGCAAAGTACATGTCATCAACATCACAGGGGGTGGTTATTTGCCTACATTGCTACCATCATATTTTTAATAGCACTAACATTATCTACTACATATCTTCTTCTTTTTTGTTGATGTGTATTTCCTTAATCTCTAGACTATATCACCCCACCAAACAATTGACCACGACTGTCAATTATAAAAATTGTAAGCTTGTCCATGTGATTTAGCCTAACAGCTGATTGCATGGTTGTTTTGATCCCTCTTCTTGCATTGATTTGGACTCATCTAGTGATGCTATGCAACCTAATAAATCACAATATGAAAAATTACTATTTTTTCCAGTGGACTGGCTTGCATTTTCTTATGATGCCTATGTGTGTTGTCTCAAGTATTTGGTTGATCTATTTTTTATATGTATTTTGGTAATTGAGTCCATTCATACTATGTTGACTAGGATATTGGTGTATTGTCACCATGTGGAGTGTTTGACTCTCAATTTAATTCTTTTTTCCGTATTCTTTGTGTGTCCATTCGTATGGAGGTTAGCTTTGAGATGGTTCATATGAGTCGTGTGTTGATTGATTTGTTTGAGCTAAAGTGTATGCAAGCTATTCACACCTTGTTTGCTACTCTCTCCCAACTAAGATAATGTGGAAGTAAATTCTCTATTCTTGTTTCACTTAATTATGATCTTATAGACATCCTTGTGATTTAAAGATTCATTAACACATTTCATGGAGCTTTCATTGAGTATGGTGCTCATAAGTGCTTCTCAGAGAGCATGTTGGATTATTGTAGCCTCTAGAGGAGTCTTTACTTTCATCTCATGAGATGGTGGATCAAAAATCTTGCATATGAAGATGAAGAGTTGGAGTGGTGTAGCATAGTATCACGTTTTCAAAGAGAAAGATATGAAAGACATGTTATTATTTCATGTGGTGGATATCACGGTCATGCTTAGCAATGTCCAAGACCATATACATGCCCGCATCATACTAGTTCACTTGGGACCTATCAATGGCTCTAGTGTATGGTTCTTCTCGATTCTAGTGGTGCTACATACTCTCACATACTCCTAGCTAGAAGAGGCAAGTGTGAGGGTGGAGAGAGGCCATGCTGATGCTCTTTTGTTGTTGGTGGATTTGATGTAGTGTGTCTAGCACCAAGCTCATACTACTAGGACAAGTGACAGGATGTGTTCATGTGATCTCATATGAGAGGACTTGAAGGACATGCATGTGCTTTAGTAGAAGAATCTTTACAATGAGCTATCCGTGGAGCTTTTTGTTCGGTTATAGGAGGTGCGAGGTAGCTAGCTTGACTACTTTACCTGTGGAGAGGAATTATGGCATTTGGACTTCTTCAAGGTGATTTCTGACCGAGGTGCCTCTACAAGAGTGCACGCTACTTGAGTATCCATGGTGCATCTTGGGTATTCTTGTTCATTGCTTGTTTACTTGTGCTCTAGGAGAGGGTATTAAAAATGATCATATCAAATTATGAAGATCATTTAAGGATCACATCACAAACCCTATGTAAAAATCAACTCTATTCCAAGAAGAGAAAATGCATATTCTTCACCAACAAAATTAAATATCTATGATACATTGTTTCTACCAATGGAACCTTGGTAGACCCCAAAAAGGTGAAACATATCCTAGATTGGCCAATACTCAAGTTAATTTGAGGATTTTTAGGACTGATTGGATAGTCTAAATATTCATCAAGGTTATTTCACTTGAAGAAGAACATTGTGATCATATGGCTATTAAGAGAATTTTGATCCATTCAAGGAAGTTGTAGCTATTCCCTTGTACTAAAACTCCCAAATTAACCCAACCATTTGAAATAATCATTGGTGCAAGTAGACTAGCAATTGGAGCAGTGCTAATACAAGAGAAGGGAAACAATAGGCTACACTTTAAGGAAGTTGCAATCCTATTAATCAATTTGTACTGCTTGTGAAATTAAGTTACTCATAGCAATCCATGCCTTAAAACTATAGAGACCTATCTATTGGAAAGAAGGTTCACTCTAGTGACAAGTCATAAGAGACTTAAGTTGATTTTTACCCAAGCAAATCTAAATATGAGACAAATAAGATGGATAGAAACATTGCAAGAGTTTGATTTTGAAATCAAATATCATCCAAGCAAGGAAGATGCTCTTGGAGATGCCTTGACCTAAAAAGAATTTCTCAACAATATTGTTGAGATATAAAGCCTAGGAACTATGTCAACACAACCCTATTCTAGAGCTTGTATATCAAGCCATTACTCAAGACAAGGAATATGAAATGCTTTTTGACTAGAATACTCCAAAAGGTAAGAGTTCTGACAAGGAACAAGTCAAGATGCTTATCCAACAAGCAACACATTTTAAAATGAGTTATTTATAATCAAAATTAAAAAAAATTAATGATGTAGATGCATTTTCCTTTAAAAATAAGTCACTCTATAATTTTACAACTTGTTAATCCTATACTAAAAGTGTACTAGGCCTTACTTACAAGGAACAAAGGAAAAAGTGCTCATAGGCTGATAAACTTATAGGAGAAGGGGGGAAATTTTAAGAGAGGAAATATAAATTTGAATTTATATTTTGAGAAAAAATAGGAGAGCTAAACTTAAAGGCATGCTTTTTGGACTAAGGCCACACTCAGCAAGGCCAATATTAAAATAGTATGCCCTTCGTGATGAGAATTCCCATCCTTGTGCTTCTCTTGCCCCACTCCCTTTTGCTCTATACTCTTGAGAAGGGCCTCTCCTCTCTTGCTTAGGCTGCCCCCCAATGGCTCCTCATGCCTTGTATTTATAGTTAAATTAAAGAAGAAGGGTTGTGGCAAAGAAGAGGAACTCTTTATGGAGGGTATCTTGGCAAATCAGCAATCTGGAAGCTTTCAAGATTCAATCTGATGCTGATGATTTGATCTTTGAGGTCCAGAGAGGCTGCCAGAGATGCCATGACTGATTCACCTGGCTCTCGGATGATCTTACTTCAATCTAAGCTTCTCGTCGAACTGAGAAGAGGGGGATATCGTTGGAGTTATCTGTTGTGATACACGAGGATAATTTAGGCTTTTTCTCGTGCAATCTAGATCTCCAAATTTAGGAGCATCGTGAGCCATTTTTTTGAAATAAAAAAAGGGGGGACGGTAGCCTATTTGTCGTCGTTTTCCTCTTCTTCTTTTTCTTCATAAAGATTTTAATATTTAATGCTTAAGGCTTTAAAGATTGCATTGCTTTGCTAAGTTTTAAATGGGTTTGGTCAACTTTGACTTATGGCTCATGACTCGCATTCGCACGGTGACTTCTGTGAAGGATGGCTTCAGTCCTTATCAACCTGGGAAAGTGTCATGTTTTGAACTTTTGACTATTCTTGTTCGAGACTTCCTTTATTTAATGGTTTAGAATTATTTAAATCTAACTACGAGAAGTCAAGAAGATTAAAAATAAAGTCGAAATATCACAGTTTGCGTGTATTTGGACTTTGGTGGTTTTTTAATGATCAAAAGTTAGCTAACATACTTGGGAAAGCTTTAAAAATTTCACATGCCTTTAGGAGTGATAAAGTATCATTTTTGCATCATTTTTGTGCTTGTGTGATATTTGGATAGCCATTTTTGGCTTTTTGGGACACTTTATTTGCAACCTACTGGTCTATTTTGAGCTTATAGCTAGGTATATCTTGCAACTTTTGGTATGCAATTGGGTATATCTTGCTATTTTTGGTGCACAAACATACCTTTGTCATCAGTTTGGTGAATGTATTATTAAATATTAGAAAGCTTGGTGGAATAAAATTTTCATACTAGAAAGAACAAATTTATAATATACTAGTCTAGAAGAAGTAGGTAGAGCCAATCAAATGTAGTGGGATTAAGGCTGAGGATATGGAACCATATGTATGAGAGGAATCAAATGAGCTGACATACTCCACAATTTTGATGACACTCTCAATCTCTGTGTATTTTAATGTGAAAGACACATAAGGTACATATGCTAAATGGAAAAATCTTGGTGAATGATAGAAGACAGAAAGTGCAACTTTGTGGAAATACTGATTGAGTAAACACATTGATCTCTAAATAGAGAAGGGGACTTATATGTCCAACCATCTCAATGAGTTCAATACTATTTTCAGCTATTTGTCATAAGTCTATGTTCATATTAGTCACCTTACTTGAGAGTGGGGACACTTTCATTGCCATTAGTAGCTCTACACATACAGTCAGTATTATGAGTATTAATATGGAGAGCATCTTGCTCTCATAGAAGGGATGGATAGAAAGAACAATGTAGGGTTAAAGAGCTCTAGTGCAATATGGTGAGAGAAAGGTCAAATGTCAGGGGAAACTCTCATGAGAGAGGTAAATCAAGGATCAAGTTATGTAATAAAAAGAACATGAAATGTTACTTTTGTAATAAGAAGGGATACATAAAAAATGATTGCTTCAAATGGAAGAACAAGAAAAAAGGAAAGAAGAAAATTGAGAATGATGGCAAAAAGAAAGAGAAAAGCAAGGCAAAGATAGAAGAGATAAATGCATGTATCAACGATGATGGTGATGTTTTTATGTATCCTCTTTGGGTGATACATTCTTGGTTGCCATGGATAATGGCATATCCTAGAACTGGATTTTGGATTTTAAAGCATTATTTCAAGTTACCACAAATAGGGATTGCTTCTGTACTTACAATTTTGCAAAGAGGGGATACACTTGTCCTAGAAATAACTATGCATATAACATTCAGCATTGGGGATTGTGATATTTCGACTTTATTTTTCAATCTTCTCAACTTCTCACAATTAGATTTGGAGAATTCTAGACCATCAAATGGAAGAAGTACATCAAATAGAAGAAGTCTCGAATAAAATAGTTTGAAGTTCATAACCCGACACTTTCCAAGATTGATAGGGTCTGTAGACATCCTTCACGAAAGTCACCACACAAATGGAAGTCATGGGCTATAAGTCACAACTGACGAAACACATTTAAATCTTAGCAAGTAAGGGAAGTTTAAAAGCTTTAAGCTTTAAAGAAAAGAAGAAGATGACGACGAACAAGCCACCGCGCCCCCCCTTTTTTGACAAAAAAACGGTGCATAATTTCTCTCTCTTCTCCTAAATTTGGAGATCTTAAAAGCATGAACTCCAGATTGCTGGATTGCCAAGATACCCTCCACAAAGAGCTCCTCTTCTTGGCCACAACCCTTCTTCTTCAATTTAACGATAAATACGAGGCATAAGGAAGCATTGGAGAGCAGCCTGAGTAAGAGAGGAGAGGCTCTTCTCAAGAGTATAGAGCAAGAGAGAGTGAGGCAAGAGGAGTGCAAGGATGGGAATTCTTATCACGAAGACAAGGAGGATACTTCGTAGGCTCTTGGAATTGAATCCCCCCATCCCTTCTACCCCCACTTCCCTATGGAATCAAGACTCTACTTGATTTTTCTAAATTCCTAGTTATCGCCATCCCCCATCAATCCAATTGCGACAACCCAAGCTCTCTTGCCAAAATTCCCTCTACAATCTCACAATTAAAGACCATGACCCCAAAGAAGAAAGTTATGAAGGTTGCATAGGCAAGAGTTGCCAATAACACTACAGATACAACCACTACAAACGGAATGACGAGTACTTGGATTACAAATGAAGCTGTGAATACCATCAACCAAGCACTCATCATAGATTCCCAGGTACTATATTTTGATAATAAAGGCAGCTAGTAGGTCATCACTCCATGAGTTGGTACCAAAAAAGCTGCATTCATAAAATAGTATTTTATTTGTTTCTTGCATAAAATATTTTAAAGGAATTCTTAATTGCAAATTCCAAGGGGTAATTTGGGTTTGTACGAGATGTACCAAGGAGAAGTACAAGGAAGGTATTGTGTTCCTAAAAAGACTTAATATTTTTTAAATGTATTGATCTAGTGAAACCTCTAATGGATAAACACGGATGTCAATTCTCGGTATATAAAATACCTTGGGATGAAATTATCAAAATAATACTTTTGTAATAAAACTAACCAATATCTTTTTTTATCGCAGGCAAGGACCCACGAAACTCCATTGAGAAAAGTCCATCAAGGGAGTTGTTCTCAAAAATAGAATTTTTAATTAGATTCAATCCAAACTAGATCCCGAGGAAAGGGAATTTCGAGAAGATTATTGGAAGGTATTACCACTTACGCTAAGTTTTGCCTTGATATTATTATTTTTTAAAAGAAAAGATTTGTCTTGGAAATGAATTTGTTAAAAGTTTATGTATAATGCATTTGAAATAAGATGTTTGTGATTGTAAGTTAGGTACTAATCTTTCCTAAAATCATCAGGCTAAAAGATGGATGATTGGGTACAGATCACTGACTAAGGCAATATTCCGATGAGCACAGAATGCCGTCGACTAAGGTAGTGTTCTTTGACGGTGCTAGACCTCCCCAAGGCTAGCGTGGATAAAACCTACTCCAAGGGGTTTTTTTTTTGTTTTCACGTTAGTGAGTATAGATCAATCATGACACAAAAGGTCTTACCATAGGGAACTCTAGTTGGTAGGAGAAGGTGGGGATACCAGGGGGCTCTGGTCATAAACTCCTTAAGCTCTTACGAACTGCCCACTACCCTTCAAATTCTAGATAGTATCCTGGAAGTTCCAATACTAGTTTCGAAACTCAACTTGGAGAGAATAATACCTTCGAGTTGACATCATTTCTATCTAGAACAGAAAATATTGTAAAATTTTATTTTTCTTAAAGGAACTATTGAGAAGGGATTGATTTACTCTATCTTTATGTTGTGAAATAAAGGTGTATAACGAATTTGTATCAAGAGATAATCAAAGAAGCTATTTTTATATGTTGAATCTAAGGTGGTAGATAATTAAAAATACCTCGGGTAAGTTATTCATGAATATATGTGTGCACCACGTGGGTTCAAAATAAGGTATTTTTAAAATACTAGTTTTATATATTTTTTACATACAAAAGGGTGTAATATAAAGGGGTTATTTACAAATTGAATAGAAAATGGTTATGTTTTATTTTTAAAAAATTCACGAATAAGGATATTTATGAATAGGCCTTGAACGCACATGATGTCAAGTATATATATATATATATATATATATATATATATATATATATATATATAGTAACTTCCCCGAGAAAAATACTCTCTCGAGGAAAGTGGGAGGATGGGATCTGAACCTATTGTTGGGTGGTCTCAGTGAGTTGAGAGTTTTCCTAAGAAGAAATAAAAATTACATTTTTGATAGACCATTAGAAATCAGAAAGCCTAACTTGCATCACTTTAGAACCATGGGCAGAGGGATCGAAGTGCCACACTTCCCTTTTTCTCCATTTCTCTTTGAACATAGTGCAATGCAAGTCTACTTTAGTTAGGAAATTCTATAAGGAGTGGAACTCAAACCATTGAGATAGTAATCAACCGTTAGTACTTGATTTGGCCAAAAACTTAGGTTGATCCTCGTGGGAATGGCCGAAACTTCCACTGCAAGGTAGACTCAAGCGAGCCTAGTTAGCAAACTCCGAGGGTTTTCATCAAATCCCAAACAGCGTTTCTAGGACATCTCTTGATGGGGTACTTAGAACATACCAACAAGGAAGTGGCTCAAGCAGGCACGTTACAAGGATATATACTTATCACTACCAAGTCAATCTTCTTTTGTCATACAAAATGTATAGCATGTTCTAGACTTGACTAAAAATCTACTTAGTCTATGTTATCTTGATGATTATGGTTATAAGTTCATATTTGGTGATTATATGTGTAAGATTTATAAGGTATCTCTTAGTGTGGCCAAAGGGCTAAAATGTGGTCATTTGGATCCTTTGTATGGTTTTGGTGTTAAAGACCATGTTGTAGCTCTCAATTGAATAACCATGTCTTTTAATGGAATCATCATTCAAGGTATATATCAAGGTTTATGTTTTTTGAACTATCTTCCTTGCTAATCTTTTTTTATATTGGTCTTTTTTAGCATTGTCTCTTTGAAAAGCAAAAAAAATGTCACATAAGAGAGAAAGTGGGAGTAAAAGATCAAAATGTCCTAATTTGGCTCATAGTGTTTTGTGTGCACTAATACCCATAGTTTCATTGGATGGAGCATTGTATTTTGTCACTTTTCTAGATGATGCCACTACGAAGGTTTGGGCATATCCTCTTTATAAGTGCACTAGATGCATTTGAAAAGTTTTTGGCATTTGCAGAGAATTAGTCATGCAAAAATCCTAAGTGCTCAAGGACTAATAATGGTGGAGAGTATGCCTCTCAAGCCTTCAAGGAATTTTATGAAGATGTGGTATCAAGAGAGAGTTGATAACTCTTGAGAATCTTGCTCAAAATGGTGTGATTGAGAAGATGAACATGGAAATTCAAGAAAAGGCGCGTGCTAGTATGGTCTCTAATATTGGTTCAACTAATGGATTTTAGGCTGAAGTTGTAAAGGCAATAATGTATTCAATCAATAAGTCTCCTAGCAAGCCATTGGATGGCAATATATTTGAGTTATGGTCTAGTAAGAGACCTAGTTATGATCACTTGTGTATTTCTGGTTGTGGCATTTTTACACATGTCTAGGGACAAGTAGAATAAGCTTATCCTAATTCCAATAAATGCATTTTCTTGGATACAAAAGATTCAAGTAAAGTAGGCTATCTAGATCCTGAATCTAGAGGAGTGGTACACAACAATGAGGTCATGTTTTATGAGGATAAGATGCATAAGTAGCCTATCAAATTGTTTAGATTCACAGAGTGGTACTTTAGGAGGATGGATAGCTAGCACATGAGTAGATTGTATGACCTATTTGACATGGTGCAAGGGTTGAACAACTTGCTAATATGGATATGGAAGTATCATAGGATCTTTGACAGCTAGAGGTTCCAATCAAGGATACGATGCATAAGTAGCCTATCAAACTACTGAGATTTGCAGAGTGGTACTTCAAGAGGATGGGTAACCAACTCATCAACAAATTATACAATCTATTTGACATGATGTAAGGGTTGGTTGGACAACTTTTTAATGTGGATCTATGAGTATTAAAGGATATGGATACCTATAGGCTCTAATTGAGCTAGTGTTATGTAAGTCTATGTAGGTTTCTAGACCACTAGAGAGATATAGTGCATCTTTGGATAATATCATTCTTACAAATTGCATTGAGTTTTCTTATTATATCAATGCTATGATTTTGGATGACAGTCATAAATAGTAGAGGGATATGCAGTTAGATATTGATTCTTTGGATCTACTTTATAGAGGGTGAATATACTCTACCATGTAAATGGGTCTACAAGTTGTGAAGATATCCCCATTTGATGTGTCACCTAAGCATAAGGCAAGATTGGTGGTCAAAGGATTTATGCAAGAGAAGGGGATTGACTTTGATGAGATATTCTCACCAATATTCAAGATGATCACTGTTTTTGCATTCCTTACTTTGGTTGATAGAGAGGATATGGAGTTGATTGAGATGGATCTAAAGACCAATTGCTTTCATAGGAAATTACATGAGAATATTCACATGCAACAACTTGTGGGGTTTGTTGTGTGAGGCAAGTAGTTGGTGTTTAAGCTTTATAAGGGCTTATATGGTTTGAGGTAGATCCCCAAGGAATGATATCATAAGTTCAATGCATTTACGCAGTCTCAAGGGTACACTAGAAGTGAGATTGATTATTGTCTATATACTAGAAAGGCGAGGGATGATAGCCTTATGATCTTGATTCTTTATTTAGATGACATGTTGGTTACATGGAAGTTCATTATGGATGTGGATGTTTAAACAAAAGGTTTCACAAAGCCTTTGACATGAAGAACTTGGGGAATATTGGTTACATTCTTGGTTTATGCATTATGTGAGATTGAGACAAAAAGATACTTTAAAGATGCTCTCTTTATCTCAAAAGAGATACATTAGGAAGGTATTGCAATATTTTAATATGGAGAGGGGAAAGGCTATTAATATTCCATTTCCTCCATGTTTGAAACTTAGTCGAGAAGATAGCCCTAAGTTAGATTATCAAAACATTGTAATGGCCAAGCTTCCATATGCATCTGTAGCGAGTAGATTCACGTACACCGTGGTTGCTACATGTCCAAACATTTCTTATGTAGTGGGAGTTATTACCAAGTATATGGCAAAACATAATAAGAAGGATTGGGAGGTAGTAACGAGTATCATGAGATACTTGAATGAAACTAGATATATGTGCATATGCTTTGGAAGGGAGAATTCATTTACCAAATGGAGTAACTTATAGCACAACCCGAGTGTGGATGGTGATGGCATGTGTTCATATGATGATAGGATGGGGGGATGAATGGTATGGTTGTGGCCTCAAGAGCTTTCCAAAATGCATCCTTGAATGAAAATAATAAGTCTTAAAAATGCAACGCACAACTAGTAAAAATCAAGCTTCAAAATAAAGGTGTGCCCCAATTATCCTTGGATTTTTGGGTGTGGCGCTAAGCTTATCATGAAAGGTGGTAAGGTGGGAGTGGTTCATGAGGTGATGAAGGATCCAATTGAGATGATGCTATAAATGGTAGTGAAAGAGATGGTTAAGGAGTTGATTGAGAAGGTGGTGAAGTAGGTGGTTGAGAGGGTGATAAAGGAGGTGGTTAAGGGGTAGTAAAGGGTGTCATGTAGCATATGGCTTCTTGATGCACTCAATAGGTGGAAATGTAGCAATGGCCCCATGAACTAGGCCTATTATTATTTGTAGAGGTTTTAGAGTGGTAGCCTCAAGCCTATGGGATCAATCATATGGGCGCGAGTTAACCTTGAGTGCATGTCATCAGTGCAATCGGCCTTGAGCATGTAGATGGTCCAAGTTCATTTTTCCCAAGAGCTAGCAAAAAATCCACTAGATATAGAAGCGAGCATTGAGGTATCATCTACTAGCCTCAAAAAAGAAAATAGAAAACACCAAAAATCAAGCATTTAATCATGACTTAAGTGATGATAGACAATGTTCTCAAGTGGCTTGTCGTGCTGATTGGCTTTTAGTAGGTGTTGTAAGGCCCCAAGAGTGCTATGTGACATGTGGATTCAAATTACTTTTATCTATGGCCTAGATTGGATTTTACATTATTTGAAAAACATTTTATATGCCAATAATGGCTAAATTTTATGTTAGCCACTAAAATTTAGGCATATTTTTTGGTGACATGTCATTATTTCAAAGAATAAAAGAATAATGCTCACATTTGGATCAAATGATTAGTTTTTTATCAAAGTTGATTTAATAAAAATTATTTTGATTGAACTTGTGGTCTTATAAGCTTTGCAAGCACTTGTGTTCTAGCTTGAACTAGCATGAAGCTTTTAAGTTTCATTGAAATTGGACAATTCAAAATGAATTTTTAGTATTTTTTGGATCATGTAAGAGCTTATTGTCAAGTATAGAGGATGGTGTAGATCGTGGCTAAGTGTCAATTAAAGATGACATAAGCAATGCGGTAATGAAAGGTGGCCATGTAGTTGAGGATGGCAATGAAAGGACTTCAAGGCGCCATGGGAAAAAGGGCTATATAAGGAGCAAAGAGAAAGAAATGAAGGTTCCATGCAGACACGATCTCACATCCATGCACAGATGGTTACATGCATAGTTCAATGCACACACATTGTTAGCTCCATTGTTGTGCTACTATACTAGCCATGATTATTTAGCTTATGCCTTGTATTTTTTATTAGTCAACCTTTGTATGTGTTCATTGGTCTAAGACTTGCCCTTTCTTATTATTGTCTACCAGAGAAACCATGATACCTTGTAAGGACTCTATCAAAAGTGAACTACTGGCATACATGAGCGTTCTGTTTACTATCATTTTGTCCATGATTGTCCATTTAGATAGGTTTGAGTAGATATGCTATGAGTGATGCATATGCAATGGTAGCATATCTCTATGTCAAGTCTGAGTATGTTAAATCTCTACAGTCTTGCAAAGTTGGTGTAGTCTGATCTCACCTAGTGACCACAACCTAGACTTGGATTTGATTACACATGGTGACCACGATGATCTTTCTCGTGCACGTAGGTATACATGTACATATACTCTCAGGGTCCAGGAAAGGACATCAAGCTTGTGCTTACATGGTGTTCTAGGCATGAGTAGGGGTATTAGGGTAGTGCCCCACCCTCATAAGGTGCCACCAATGGTCCATGGTGCTCAAAGTTGTAAGGACCCCATTATGAGGAGAATCCATGTGTGAGCACAGACATTGGGTGGGTCCTGACTTGTATGTTAGATGAGATCTATGTGATTAGATGGCAAAAATATGACCTTTGTGGATCTAGCCTTTAGGTTAGATAGAGTAGTTATGTTGGTAGCTACTCAAGGCACAATGCATTGAGTTGTGGGGTGTGGGAGTTATCAGGGACCCCTATTTTGGGGTCCGAGGGCTATAGAAGCATCCCCTACTGGGGGATCTTAGGGGGCCAATGGCCCCCCTAATGAGGGTCTGAGGGCAATGCCCCCAACTCAATGATAAATGGAATATTCCTTGGGATATCCCCTCACCAACTGCCAACCAGATACCTTTTTGGGCTATAAAAGAAAGACCCCTCTAAAGCCATCATCAATCTATCTTTCACCTAGTCAAAGTTCTTCTAGCTACCCTAAGTTCTTCGCCTATTATCTATCTAGGTCACCATCATCGAAGCTTCACAATGGAAACACATGAGTGGGAAAAACCATCTTTGTATCAATTTTTTTGAAATTTAAGCAATCTTTGTTCTTCTCATATTTGTTGTGTGTTCTCTACTCCTTACTCAGATTCTATCCGATGTGCTATTATATAATTTCTATAAGTTAGAAACTGGGTGGGGGTCCTTATACCTCCCCTTCCCAAGAGGTCACCCATTCTAATATTGTTCATGTGCTTGACTAGAAGATTTCCATAATTGGACTAGCCATCTAGCTCCCAAAATCTTAAGGTGATAGATGACCTCTGGTCTATCCATGTAACATGCCTGCCTATCGACTGTCCAGGCATGTCTTAGCGGTCCATCGAGAAACGAATCTAGGCATTGCCACTTGGCACTCCCATGGAATGTTCTGGGGTTTTTTCACTTATGGTTTCTTGAGTCCGCCTCGCAATGGAACATTCACAGCCGAACCCACTAGGATCGACCTGAAACTTGGGTTCCTAGTGGCCAAGGTCTCCTGACAACATTCTAGCATCAAGTCCTGGATAACCTACTTTACGTAGAGATATCCAAGTCAAAGCAGACTCATGTTGCACTTGGTTCAAAGAGAATGGGAAACAAGAGGGATGCACAGCTCAACCTCTCTACCCGTAGGGTGCATAGTCCCATTTCGGTTCCCTAAAACGGCATGAATCGGGTTCTAACTCAACAATACCTAGAGTCAAATGATGGTAAAACCTTGTGAGAAGCCTCCCAGTTCTCAAGCACCACCCTACCGTAGGACAAATCCATCGAGGTTCTACCCACCCACTGCCCTAGATAGCTTTAGTTTCCTAATTAGTTCCTATCACACTTATGTGTGACATTTAAAATCACCTTAATTAATTAAGCCTTGTAGAGAATAAGGTTCATTTTTGTAACTTATGGCACAAACACGAAAACAGTGCAAGTAATCCTTTTGACAGACAAGTTCCTTAACTTATTTTCTAGTTAATCTTTGTCTCCTACCCATATAGGAGAATTATATATCCCTTTTGTCCAACAGAAGTACCCAATCCAAATCACATGGCACCATAATTTCTATCCTTTATCTAGAATAGGATCTTCCAATGCCCTATACGTTGGGCTCACGGTAGTCTATAGCTCCATTTCGGACTTGGCAAGGGGTGTCCAACGCCCTATACGTTGGCTCACGATAGTCTACAGCTCTATTTTGGACTTGACAAGGGGTGTCCAGAGCTCCACTGACCCCAAGCGACCTAGGAGTGAGACACACTTTCCGTGGTTGGCCTTTTTACCACTCAACCTTTGGCCCATGAATCGAGCGATGCCCTCTCAGGTTGAAATGCGGTGTGACCTTGGAGATGATCCACCCACGAAAAATATCATTCCTTAATTAATCCAAGTAAGAACCAAGCACAATCAAGGTGATTAGCCTAATATCATTTTCCTGGAAAACATTCATTTACTCCTCATGGCAATTTGTCATCACAAACCCCGCCATGCATTTACCATCAAATATAAGCACTTGGAATAATCATCCAATTCACATTCCATAATCATTTTAATGCAAAAGCATCTAGGACGTTATTTGATCAATAAGCAAAAAACAATGGTATCCTTTTCCAAACATTGCAGGAATAGTCACAATAACATTTCCATTGCGTATTTGCTCTCCTCCTTGGGATCTGAGCGATTATATGCAAAAATTACTTAACTCTTCCTCCATTCAACTAGGACATTGCTCAAATCATGAGTTTTGATAACCAAGCCTTCTTCCTAACAGGTACAAAAGCATCAGTCTTTCCTTTGACTTAGGGTTTCCTAATCCTTGAGCTCTTCACTTGCCCTAGAGTTGTTGCTGCATCTAGCCCAACCCCTCGGTGAATCTCGAGGCATCGTAGTCTTAATCATTATGATTGTTGTTTGTACTAGCTATGCATGACTTCAAGATCCTACTAAAATAATAGTTTGAGATACTAGCAAGACTTTAATGCAAGATCAATTTGTGTGACCTTTCCATAATCATCATAAATAACATCTCCCATGCACAACTAATTTCCTTCCAACTATGTGAACATCCTTTATGGTCTACTACATGGGAGCCACTCACAAATAAGAGCTGTGTGATGAGAGCTTACCCCTCAAGTTTGTATTCTTGTAATTACATTAAGTAAATGAATGCATCAAGTAGATGGGTATGATTAATTAGAATTAGAATTATGGAAGATCATTAAGGTTATTACAATCATCAACATCATCATATGTTTTCAAAGATCTCCCATAGCATCTATCATGAGAATGTAGCACACTCATAGCCTACTTCAAAACTTGTCATTTGTCTTTGCATTTCATGCTATGAATCTGCTTTCACGCAAGAACTAAACGTCTAAAAGAAACCCTTTTTGAACAAGTCCAAAGTTTCAAAGGAGAATAAGTATTGTATATACTCAAACAACTAGGGATATTCCTAACTAAGGTTGTCAATCGAATTGCCTCTTATAAACTTAATTATAGAAATTGAGAATGTACGGTTAATGTGAAGGTATTAGAGATACTAATAGTACCATTGGCAGCTTGTGTAGCCCTTGTAGTTCTTGCGATTCTCGATCTAGTTTGCTTAGTGTGCCATGGAGGATGCTCGAAACCTTGATAGACTTCGATGGTTCTTGCTTAAAATCCCTAACAGCCTCTAAGGTGTGAACATGCTCTCTCTCTCTCTCTCTCTCTCTCTCTCTCTCTCTCTCTCTCTCTCTCTCTCTCTCTCTCTCTCTCTCTCTCTCTCTCTCTCTCTCTCTCTCTCTCTCTCTCTCTCTCTCTCTCTCTCTCTCTCTCTCTCTCTCTCTCTCTCTCTCTCTCTCTCTCTCTCTCTCTCTCTCTCTCTCTCTCTCTCTCTCTCTCTCTCTCTCTCTCTCTCTCTCGTCAGCAGATTGGCAACATTTATGCTCTCCGCAGTGTCTTGGGCCCCTCCCCTAAAGCTCCCTCTTCTTCTTCTTCTTCTTCTTCTTCTTCTTCTTCTTCTTCTTCTTCTTCTTCTTCTTCTTCTTCTTCTTCTTCTTCTTCTTCTTCTTCTTCTTCTCTTCTCTCTCTCCCTATTCTTCTTCCTTCTCCTTCCCTTCTTCCTCTTCTTTTTCTTCTTCTTCTCCTCTTCTCTCTCCCTCCCTCTCTCTTCCTCTTCTCTCACCCTCATGGCCCACAGCAGTTTGAGGACCCTCCTCAAGGCTTCATATATGTCCTTTTTTCTTTATTACGATTGGGGGGGTTTTATATAATGGGAAGGATTGGTTTTTCTTTTTGGGTGGAGAGGGGCGGTGAAGTGAAGTGGTGGTGGTGGTGGCATCTTCCTCCCATCCACCACTTGTTTGCATGCATGGCAGACTCGCCACTGTCATCTCAGTCTCTCGGCTTCCTCTCCTACTGTCGACGCCACGTTGTTTCCTCCTCCTTTCCATGTCAACTGCAGCTGCCCTCCCTCATCATCTCCCGTTTGCTGACTCCACTCCCTCTCCCTATTGGCGCGGCGATAGAGGGGTGATAATAATTTTAAACATCTATTAAAATAACTATGGGGGGCATTTCACGTGACGACATAGGGGGGGCTTTTTAGGCAACGGCATGTTACAACCCAATTATGGAAATCTTCATCCATTTGGCCTAAGATTCAAACCTAATCTCAACTCATCACCATTGTATCGATAATGAGCTAGTTTTCTCTAGGAAGTGTAGATTTCATTTCCAACACCCCTCCTCAAGCCACACCTTGGTTGAGGTCCTAGTACTGGCTAAGTTTCACAACTTGAGCTCTGATACCAAGTTAGAAACTGGGTGGGAGCCCTTGTACCTCCCCTTCCCAGGAGGTCACCCATTCTAATATATTGTTCACCCCAATGTGCACTTAACTAGAAGTTTTCCATAATTGGACTAGCCATCTAGCTCCCAAAACCTTAATGTGATGAATGACCTCTGGCCTATCCAATTATGGAAATCTTCATCCATTTGGCCTAGGATTCAAACCTACTCTCAACTCATCACCGTTGCACCGATAGTGAGCCTGTTTTCTCTAGCAAGTGTGGATTGCATTTCTAACACCCCCCCTTGAGACACACCTTGTTTAAGGTCCTAGTGTTAGCAAAGCTCAACAACCTGAGCTCTGATACTAAGCTAAAAACTGGGTGGGGGACCTTGTACCTCCCCTTCTTGGAAGGTCACCCATTCTAACATTCTTCATGCCACTGCATCCTTAACTATAAGTTTTTTATAATTGGACTAGCCATCTAGCCCCCAAAACCTTAAGGGGATAGAATATCCAATTATGGAAATCTTTGTCTATTTGGCCTAGGATTCAAACCTAGTCTCAACTCATCACCATTGCATCGATAGTGAGCTAGTTTTCGCCAACAAATGTAGATTGCATTTCCAACACTTTATTCCTCAGTGACAAAATCCCAATGAAGAAGTCTACTCCATATCCCCAAAAACACTACTCAAGCTCTATTTTCAAATCTAAGAATATGCTCCCAGGTCCACCAATTTCTCTTATGACACCTTTGAAGCTAGTAGAGTGACTAGTTGTGTTAGCAAAACCAGTTTTATCCATTGCACTTTGTGATATTCCAATCCATACCTGGATGACTACCCAAGCATAGATTCCATTTCCTAAGTTTTCTCACTTATCAGCTAATGACTCAAATGCTTTTCTTTGATAATTTGAGATAGCAAATATTGTCAATTTTCCTACCCAAGTGGATCTTGCCCATAAGGTGGCCGTATTCGAGTCATCAATGTAGAAGAAGGGGGTAGATTGGCTCACAATGGAAAATAATTAGGCAACATTTGATTATGCCAAGATAGCATTCAGCTTGAGGTTTTAGCCAGACCAAACTGAAGCCTAAAAGTTTGAGAGACTTTGCAATCTCAAGCATGGAGATACTATAGTGCTGAGCTATACATCTCAATTTAAGGTCCTAAAAGGGAGAATGTCTCCAAACACACAAATTATTGGTGAAATGTTGCACTCATTATATATCCAAGGACTTGATCGGGATATCTATAAAGCTTTGGCTTTGAAGTTCTATCTAGTCATAATCTGGAATATTTTTATCAATAGGATGTTCACATTAAAATGTTTTTGACTAAGATGAATTCGAAAAAATGAAAGAATTTGGCTAAATCTGCTGACAAAAGCCATAATTAGAAATGCAGTGACTCAGATTCAAATTTGGACTTAGAGAAACAGAGTAGTAGTGAGAAAGAGGACTTTGAGGATGAGGGATGCCAAAAGCCTGCAAAGTCCAAGAGGAAGGACAAGGGCCACAAGCCCTCAAAGGGTGCTTGCAAACCTACAAAAAAAACCCTCTGGTGTACAAAGTGTAACAATCTAGGTCATCTAGTGACCAATTGTGGTCTCAATCAATGATAGTGCAATATTTGCCATATGGCTACTCACAATATAGAGGTTTTCGAGTACAATACCAAGAGTTAGATGGGACATGCTAGGGCACAGTATTGTATCATCAACAAGCATGTTCTTCTGATTTTATGTGACCACAACAAGGAAAACAACACCAGGAACAAGAAATCTTCATGTAGCTTCATAGAAACAATTCTCCCACGGCTTTAACTTGAACAAAATTGATTATGTTCTTCATATTCTTCATAGAATTCATCAAGAGACCACAAAAACACAAGAGAATACACCACTTTGAATGGAAACCATCACATAGTATTCTTCTTCAAAGGTTCCATAGCTTTCTCTCACTCATAGATACATTGTTATTTATATATATATATATATATATATATATATATATATATATATATATATATATATATATATATATATATATATATATATATATATATATATATATATATATATGTATGTATGTATGTATGTATGTATGTATGTATGTATGTATGTATGTATGTATGTATGTATGTATGTATGTATGTATGTATGTATGTATGTATGTATGTATGTATATATATATATACATATATATATATATATACATATATATATGTATGTATATATGTATGTATGTATGTATGTATGTATGTATGTATGTATGTATGTATGTATGTATGTATGTATGTATATACATATATATATATATATATATACATATATATATGTATGTATATATATACATACATATATATATGTATATATATATATATGTATATATATATATACATACATACATACATACATACATACATACATACATGCATGCATGCATGCATGCATGCATGCATACATACATACATACATACATACATACATACATACATATATATATATATATATATATATATATATATATATATATATATATATAAAGTACAATGGGATAGTCAAGAATCATCATCCATGACCCCTCTTTGGTCGTGGATACCCCTCCCAAGAGGTATGTCTAGTATGAAAGGTCACCAGGACCACTACAATTGTCCCTTCGTAGATTAACAATGTCAATGTCGCATCAATCTTTACTTGAGTCTTTAGCAGCTACTTCTTTAACTTCTTTGAGCTACTTTGAACTTGTATTCATCTCTTCCCAAGGTTGGAAAACTTTTCCGAGCTACATATTCATCCCACATAACACTTACAGAGCCTTTACAACAAAAGCTCAACAAAGGATTAACAAATAGAAATCAAAAAGCCTTTAGCTCAACTTAAATCATTCAAAACCATCAAGAAACATTTAATAAGCTTCCAAACACTCTCAAACTGCATCAATCATTATTCCAACCCCTCATACAGAAAGAAAATAGAATAGAACAGAAGCTCAACAAACCCAAATAGAACCAATCTGATACTAATAACAGGACATGAACAGAACATGTCAGAACATCATATCTCCACTATACAACATCATGAGCTCCTCAAACCTAATCAACCTCTTCCAAAACACTCCCAAACAATTCCAAATCAACTAATCATCATACACAATCCATCAAAAATCAACCATTCAATCCACAAAAACAACAAAAATCAACCAAAAATCAAGTCATTTCAACTCTCAACATATCCCTACACTTAATCAAGGAGCGTCCTCAAAGAGAAGTTCAAAATATAGCTCAGCTTGATCTTCCACAGCATCTTCAGGAAACACCATCCAAACATGACCCCAACTTATAACCTGTATCTAATAAAGACTTGCAATGAAAGGAAAACACATTTATCCATTATCACAGCTTAGAAATATAAAAGCATTGACAGCCACCCTCCCACAGTAGAAAATGAACATGAAACCAAGGTAGAAGCATGCAAAAACTATGCACATGGCTGAGCCATTAATCTCAAAACTTGAAAGAAACCATAAATCTTCCACTTAATAATGAACAAATTTGTTATCTTCATCATCTTCATCCATATCTTCAACCATTATACAAGAACAAAAGGGAAAAGAAGAATTTCTGCACAAGAGACAAAGGAGAGAGAAGAGAGAACAAATTTTTGCACCACCAAAAGGGAGAATATGCAATTGGACAAGAGAGGGAAGGGAAAGAGGCACATAACCACTCGTGCACTCCACCCCACCTCTTCCCCAAAAAGCACACCCCTTCGTATTTTATTATTTCTTTGAAACTTTGATACATTTGATATTATAAGACCTTTGGATTTTAATTTTGAGTATTCCTACCCTTTACAAATGCATGCACGTAACACTTTTGTGTATACCATTTATTTATTATGGTGTATGTGGATGTGGCCCCCTCATATAGGTGTGTATTTTAGTGATTTTGTAACAATGTACTTGTTATCTTTTTTACAAAAGATGAAATTGTGATATATGCATGGACATTTTTGTGCCTTGTTTTTATGCTTCTTTTGGTGTCATCATATTCCTCCCACACTGAAATGTGAAGCATCCTCGTGAACCTTGCCAAAGAAGAACCACTATCTAACACAAACAACTTCCAAAATTGTTAGTAAAACAACTTCGATCATAAGGCCTAGCCATGGTAGGGTATGGGACTTCAAATCCATGACCACCAGAGTAAGGGAACTCCTGCCTCAAATACTCCCACACTGAAAACTGGTATAATCTCTGAAAGATAGGGTTCTATCTTCAATAAGGGACCATGAGCACAACTCCTCCATCCCAATAAGCGAAATAAGGATGACCCTATTTATGTAGCTCAAAGGGTGAGGGAAGGAAGAGACTATTGTTGATAAATGAGTCTTCTTAGGTCCTCTCAAATTAGACCTTTGTCTCATCTTTTGAAGGCTAAGGGAAGCCATCAATAAGATAAGCAAGAGCATGGGAATATGTAGTGATGAAAATGATGTATTTTTAATGGAAAAATTTTCAGTATTATGTGTCTTTCTTTAAAGGCTCACCTATGTTTTATTTTTGTGTGTGTTGGGGTGCTTGGAGGACTATGAGTATGTCCAATTGAGGAGGAGGTAAGGAGTTAGGTAGGTGTACATAGGAGAGCAAGGGACATGCTTTTTAATTTCATAATATAATTACTTCGTTTAACCTAGACTATTTTAAGGGTTTAAGTGTGTCCATTGCTTTGTGGAGAACGAGAGAGATCAAGGGGATGTAAAGGGATAATGAAAAATGAGATTGGAAGAGGAAGGGAGGCAACGTTGAAAGGTAAGGTAAGGGTGGATGACAAAAGGGGAGAGGAAGACCAAGGAGGAGATGAAGTTAAGAGGAGAAGAAGGCCATTGTTGATGAAGGACGAAGAGGGAGGCCTGTCAACCAGGACCGCCTTGTAGATATGCCGTTGGGGTTGTGCCAGCACCCCTGTCTACCTCTTCTCTTCTTATCCTTTAAAGCATCTCTCCTCCTTGGAATTCTCCTCTTCATCTTCCTCATTACGATAACCGAAGATCTTGAAGGGAGCTTCAAGCTTGATGGATCTATCCCTGCTGCTGCAAGGACAAAACTCTCTCTGCCTCTGCTAGTAACAACGAGGGTGTTTCCCGCTAGGGTCAAGGGCATTCTCTCTCTCTCGCTCGCTCGCTCGCTCCTCAGTTTGTAGAGAAAATCGCTTCAGTGGAGGGTGGGCCAAGCCTCTGGCCTCGATGCCTTGCCAAGAGCATCCTCTTCCTACGTATCCTCTACCTCCGCAAGACCACAAAGCAATGACGGCGCCTTGTACTTCCTAGTGGTCAAGGGCGTTCTCTCTCTCTCCCTTGGTATCTGATTTCATGCTGATTATTGGGTTTTTTTTTTATGATTTGACGGAACAACAATAGAGAAGAGAGAGCTTTCTCATGGCGTCTGTGGTCGCAGTTGCTGCGAAGTTAAGGTTGTCCGTATGGATCGATGAAGGAGTCTAGGGAGGACTGTGAAATCTCATGCTCACTGCCATCTCGATTCTGCAATTCACCATCCTCAACCTCTTGCATACTCTCTCTCTGTATACTTGTGTTTATGTGGTGCTTCTTCTTCTTGTGAAAGGCTAGAAGATGCAAAATTATGCCATTTTCCCATTGTAAAGTAGATAATCCATTTTTGAATATATTGCTACTACCTTTGTTGCTGTGCTACAATGGGGTTATATGCCTTGAGATCTTCCGCAATACGCTAGGAAATCACAATTTTATGTCTTCCATCATATTCAGTAATTACCGCTTGAAAGGGAGGCTAATGATCTCTGTCCCTCCTTCTCGCTCTCTCTGTGAGCAACCAAGAGTGCCGTCTGCTTCCTCAATTATTCTTTTTCGTGCTTCTGCCCTGTAGGAAATGGCAGGTGATGCGGATCTCATTCTCCAGTATAGGCGTCCCAAGGGGCACGGCTTCTCAACGCACTGATATCGATCCATCTCTCTCTCTTTGTCACTCTGATTCTTCTTCTTCCGCCCCTTCTTTTGCTTCTTCTCTAATCATGGTGCATGTGTGCTGGGAGGAAGAGCCGTTGGAAGGCTTGGGGAGGGTAGTTCACCCTTCTCTTCTTTTCCTTCTTTCTTCCTGCATGATTGAGGGCAACCAAAATAACAGTGGCAATTGGTTTGAGTTTGCTCCAGAACTAAGACCCCCTATGAATCAAAAGGGCTTGAATGAGTGTCGGAACATCCTGTTCTTCTTTTTCTCAAATCAAATCCCCCAAAGCTCTTCATTTCCCATCTTTTGATATTTTCTGCCTAGTCTGTGTGCCTCATTTTCCCTTCCTCTAGTGAAGTCAGGTATTTTCTGTATGCTCCCACTCTTGCAAAAACATATTTTCTTGTGGTTTTGGCAACATCTTTGATCCCTGCATCATATGGCTTTGCTTTTTCTTATGCTCTGCCCTCCAAAAAGAGTTGTCGCTTGCCAAAATTTGAGATTAGCTTCTTCCCTGGTTGCGCACCAAAATGACAGCCACCCTCCCACGGTAGAAAATGAACATGAAACCAAGGTAGAAGCGTGCAAAATCTATGCACATGGCTGAGCCATTAATCTCAAAACTAGAAAGAAACCATAAATCTTCCACTTAATAATGAACAAATTTGTTATCTTCATCATCTTCATCCATATCTTCAACCATTATACAAGAACAAAAGGGAAAAGAAGAATTTCTGCACAAGAGACAAAGGAGAGAGAAGAGAGAACAAATTTTTGCACCACCAAAAAGGAAAATATGCAATTGGACAAGAGAGGGAAGGGAAAGAGGCACATAACCACTCGTGCACTCCACCCACCTCTTCCCCAAAAAGCACACCCCTTCGTATTTTATTATTTCTTTGAAACTTTGATACATTTGATATTATAAGACCTTTGGATTTTAATTTTGAGTATTCCTACCCTTTACAAATGCATGCACGTAACACTTTTGTGTATACCATTTATTTATTATGGTGTATGTGGATGTGGCCCCCTCATATAGGTGTGTATTTTAGTGATTTTGTAACAATGTACTTGTTGTCTTTTTTACAAAAGATAAAATTGTGATATATGCATGGACATTTTTGTGCCTTGTTTTTATGCTTCTTTTGGTGTCATCAAGCATTAAAAACTCTTAAAGGATATAAGAGGTTGGTTGCCTTGCACCATAAGCACCCATCCCATAGATAGAATCACAAACCACCATCAATCAACTTCTCAATTAGCTTCATCTTTATCTTCAACTCCATGCAAGAGAGATAAAACACTACATATACACCATAGAACATATACACAACTCACATAGACATGAGACAATGTAGTCTAAATGGCATATGCTTCCAAAAGCTAAAGATAAAGGAGGAAAATTTTCATTAAAAAGGATCAATACATCCAAGAGAGTGTCCATAGGCTATGTAGGATGAATATATTTTTTCTTAAACTTCATATTGAGCTCAAGATGTTCCAGACTCTTATTCATCCACAAAATGTAGATGCACATTATGAAGAGACTGTAAGCAACACATCCTTTCCAACATGATAAAAAACCTAGTAGGAAAAGATTGTTTAAAATAATATAGAACATCCATCTGAGCAACAATCGCATCCTCATTTGGATTAATCATCAAGTTTGGAATACTCTTTCTAGTATTCAGGTGAGACTGTTGATGTATAAAAGTAAGATACCAACAAAAATGATACGCCAAGCATACCAAAGTATCCTCAACAGAAGCATGTGCTCTATCAAATTGAAGATAAGTAGAACATTGTGCATGCATGTCCCAAGAACCAAGAATAATAGGCCAATTAAACACTAGTTCTATCAAAGCATCATTCAATGTCCACTATCGTCAAATGGAGGATATCACTCTTATACCCAGGAGCATCCATCACTGATTGGGAATGAAGATTAATATAATCAAATGGAGATGGTAAAGGGACAATAGGAGAATAGTGAAGAGGGGGGGTAAGATAAATCATCGAATGAAGATATTTGAATGGATAATGAGGATGGGAAAGAAAGTAGAAATTTCTAAAGGGAATTGTTGAAAAAATAGAAGAAATAGGTTAAACATCAAAAGCAAATTCAATAGGAGTATGCAAGAATATAGGATCAGCAAATAAATGGGCATGTAGTAAAAACTGGAATATTAGGAAAAACTACAGGGGTAAGAGATAAAAGAGGGATACTATCTGGATTAGATTGAAGAATGGCAATATACAATGGTAACTGATAAGAAATTAAGGAATAAGGTAGGATATCATGAGGATCATATGTGTGGGAACTTTCGCTCAACCGCCAAGACCCACGGACCGCTTATTGTTTCAAGCGTTCCAAGCGAGCTCTAATGGCTATCTCTCACCTAGCCAACGCACCGTCGATCCTACGAGTGTAGTGAGCTTACCTTGATACTTGATCGAGTACCCTTCTCTCTCTTGCACTCCTGTAGCTCCACGATTCTTGATGCTAGTTCAAGCATCCTCAAGCCTCCTCCATCTCCAAGCTCCATCCTCCATAGCCGCATGCGCAAGAGAAGAGAAGAGAAGAGAAGAGGAGAAGAGGAGAGGAGATGGTGAAGAGCTTCACCCTCTTGATCCCTCACTCACACACACACTCACTCCCTCACACTCTCACACTCCCTCTCTCAAGAGCACACAAGCAAGAGGAAGAGAAGAAGAGAGGAAGAAGAAGACTCTTTTTGCCACACACCAAAGAATGAGCTTCTCATTCACTTTTCAACTTTATATACAAAACCCTAAATCCCTTTAGGGCGGTCATCACCTTTTTCCCTTTTTTACATGGCCGGTCGGCCCTTTTTCCCATTTCCCACCACTCTGATTTCATCCTATTCCCAACTAATACGTATAATTTGCACAGGAGCGAGCCTGGCACTCTTTTACAAGGATTCGGGACTGCTTCCATATTTAATGGTGCGCCTTTTACTCTTTTGTCGCCTCGGGGCGACATTAAGACTTTCTGAGGGTCGTGCCCGAACATTTAAATTTTTCAGGGTCTGGTTACCGGTCAAGGCGCCTTTCTGGCTATTTCCTTTTTATCGTTTTCCGCTCCTCTGTGCTGCGGGAAACACGGTAACATTACCCCCCTCCTAGATAAGTGCCAGTCCCATGGCACTACGATGGGAAGTAGTGGCTAGTTAGGGTTGCTGTGAGGCAGAACTGGTGGGGGGATGACACCTTCTTCCAAGGTGGTTGTGTGAATGAGAGTTGATGGAGTTTAGTGACGATGACGAGGAGGGGTTCCGTGTGCTTTAGGCTCCATGAAGATGCTCGGCATCTTTCACACAGTTGTGGCATTCGTTATGTAGCCGGTCATCCCTTGAGCATTAGAAACGCTTGAAGCAATAAGCAATCCCTTAGGAGGATGGTATTGGAGGGATTTATTCTGGAAAAGTCCCCCCCCGAACTCTGTCTTGACAAAGATATAGTTTGTCTGCGTATTGAAAATCTGTGTTGTTGATTTGAAAGTCTTTGTCTTTGAATTGAAGGTCTTTGTCTTTGAGTTGAAGGTCTTCAGTACGGCATTGAAGATCTTCAACCCTGCATTGAAATTCTTCAGGCTGGTGGAATCAATAAGCGGTCCGTAGATCTTGAGGCGTTGGGCATGCATCTTTGGAAGATGAGGTTCCAAGATCTATACCAATGGCATATCTATCTTGACTTGGTTTAATTATGGTAGCCATCAGCAGCCCAGGCAGATGGCTGGATGCCGGCACATGGAAGGAAGTTTTGGTCATTAAAGGATGTTGTGGGTGATCCTCTTCAGCAGAGTAGCCATTTCCTGAAACTCGAACATAACCTACAAGAAAAGTTATGCACTCCCTAAGGGGTGTGTCTGCCTCTCCGTGTAGTGTGTGGTGCCCGTGGCAGTGGAACTGGGAGATGGGTCTAACCTTGGGCAAGCCCTTGGTAATGTCCCACTCTTGAGGACCCAGTTCATGCGTCGTTGGAGGTGCGGTGCGAGTGTTAGGGTGACAGGTCTGAAAGTCCTGCCCTTGATGTGCCCTAAGCGTGAAGTGGGGAGGGGGCTAGGGAAAACCCTAGGTGTAGTGACTGTGGTTCATTTCTCTTTTTTTTTTCTTTTTCTCCTCTTCTTCTTTTTTGTTCTTTTTTTTTCGAAATGATAAATAGGCCTAATTGTCTTCATCGCAATGAGGAGGGGAAGGGGGTCAGATAGATTCACTCAAAAACTAGCGACTTTGCATGTAATCTTTCAGATTCATGCGGACATGAAGCGAAGTGGTGGAGAGGAAATGGTGATTGCACCTAGTGAATTAGCTGTCGTTCATATCTTCTAGGAGGGCTAGGCAAAAAGAGGGAAGGAGACTAGCCCTCATCATAAGACGAGCTATGGCGCAGTTGTCTATAGCGTTAGGATCAAAGAATAGGGGAGGTAGACCGCACTCTTGTGGAGTCGGGTCCTACTTAAGAAGTAGCCTAAGTAACCTAAGATAATTACAAGTTGTTACTAAATCGGGGTCAGGACATGAGGAGAAATCCGCAAGAAAGCGCATCATAGACTCATCTAGGCTTTCGGTGGTAAAAAGAACGGCATGCTCAAAGGATACTACAGTTGAATTATAAATAATAGGGAAGTCGTACCGCCCATGGAGGGTGGAATCAAAATCTACCCCTACCCTTCGAGGGTATGCCATGTAGGTAGGGTTGTTCCGCTCGAATGGCAGGGTGTTACAAAATGCCATCCAGGCGAGCATGTTGATGTTGCATACTTGCCTCCTCCACAGGGGTTGGCTTTTGTAGCCCTGTACAGTGTGTGGGACTTCAAAAACTTTATTTTGCCAGTTAGTCGGCCGCTTATGTGCCCGAAGAGGTCGGGGTCTTTTCTCGCTCTTCTAGCCATTTTTGCCCGAACCGGTCACCAACCGCGATTACCTCGTCCATCACCTTGAGCGACAGGACCCTCCACAGACTGTTGGGTAGGAGGAAACTGAAGGGGAATGGATCCTTTCCTAGTTCTTGTATTTCCCACAACACCACATTCTGCGTGGAATCCTGCGAGAAAATCATCAGGGCACGGTGGGAGAGGTGCGGATGGTAGCACAGCTGGCCTGGCTCTCAGCTTTTTCCTGGCTTCCTCCACCAGCTTTTTGCGTCTTTCCCTAGAGGGGGCTTTTCTTTCCGCAGATGGGTCCTCTTGTGGTGGTTCTTGAGACTCCGGCGAGGGGGGTTGGGGGACTACATCCTCCCTGAATCGATTCATATCAATTTCCAGTTCTACTTCCTCCCCCTGCCATTCTGCATGTGCTGCTTCTTTCTCAAATCCGAGGGCGTCGATCTCCTGGGGGGTTAGGCCGGCTAGCAACAATAGGTATTTTCGTTGCTCACCCAAGATCAGTCTAACCTCCGCAGGTAAGGGTGGCATCTGCAATCCAGCATGTAGGGTTCTCCGCGCCATACCGAGCTTTCTCTGCGTCACCTCCAATGACTCTCCTTGCGCTACGTGGGTGGCGTCCAGGATGATGTCGAGGAAGGCTTTCTCTTGAGTGCTGAAGGCCACTTGGGCTGCTTCTGCCTTGCTCTCTGTGATGATTTTCTCCTTCTCTGCCAGAGCAAGGCGCCGTGCCAGTGTCTTCACCCTCTTTTCATTGTGCGCAACCCACTCCTCTGCTCTTTTGTTCATCACTTCCAAGCTCTCTCCTTGCTTTAGGGTTAGCATCATGAGTTTCTGCTCATAGTCTTCCAATTCCCTGACTAGCCTCTCTTGCTCTTCTTTTTCAGAGGTTAGCTAGTCTGTCGGGGGGTGCTTGATTTCCTCCTGCTGTTCCTCCATGCCCTATTTTCTTTCTTCGTCCCTGGCATTCAGCTCAACCACAAGTGCATCAATCTGAGCAGATTTCGCAGCAAGCTCCTGGTACTGCACTATTAGGAGCTTGTTCTCTCTTTGCATTTTTACAAGCTCATGTGTCTCGTTTTCGAGCTGCTGCCTCTAGTGCTCCTCCCTCTCATCCTTAGCCTTCATTTCTTGTCTGAGATCTACGATCTCCCTCTGCTGCAAGGCTATCATTCTTGTTTTATCCAACTGGAAGGCGGCCACTGATTCCTTCTCGGCTGCCAACTCAACCATGGCTATCTTGCGTTCCTCCTTAGCTTTCTCCAATTGGGAGAGCAGCTCGGCAACGTATTCATCATAATTAGCCGATGGCGTCATCGTTGTGTGGATGGGCGAGGTTGAGGCTTTGACTTTCTGCTTTTTGGGCTCTTGCCTGGACTCCACATCTGTAGCTGGCCTCTTTTGTCCTGTGGCCATGGTTTTTGTGCTCTGCCCCTGGCCCACCTCTTTGTTGATAAAATACTGCATCCACGCCACGAAGTTTGACACATCTGCACTGGTCGGGATGCTGGGGGTGATGGTGGTGGGTTCAACGGAAGGCACCAGGAGGGTAGGAATCGGATGGATCGGGGCCTTGCCCTTGCCCTTAGGGACTGGAGGTGGCACAAACTCTGGCACCTGTGTGCTAGACCCTGGCCCCTCTTCTCTACCCGGGCTCAGGCTCCTCAGCTCATTTGCTCGGCTCTGTTGTTCGATGGACCAGCGGGTGGCTTCCGCCAGGTCCTCTTCATCCTTCCTTCGTAGCTCTTCCTCTTCCTCATCCGCTTTTCTCTTCCTTTCCTCCTCTGATTTTCTTTGCTCTTCCTTCTTTTTCCCTTTTTGTTCTTTTTCCCTCCTTTTCTTCTCTTCTGCTTCTTGTTTCGACGCCTCCTTTGCTTTCTGTAATTTCTCTTTTTCCTTCTCCTCCTCCTGTCTCTTTGTCCTCTCTCTCCTTTGCTTCTTTTAGGGACTCTTTCTTCACCCTTTCCAAGTCTTCTCTCTCCTTCTTTCTTCCTTCGTCATCCTTCTTCTTCCTCTGCGTCATCTTCTTCTTGGTTTTCCTGATTGTCTTTTTGCTAGTCTGTCCCTCCCCTTCTTCTTCTGTTTCAGTTCTCCTTCCCCCTCTTCCGCCTCCTGTGCTTCCTTCACTACCTCCTGGATGAGTGCAGTCAAGACTCCTCCATACCCGATGAAGGAGGCTTTGGAGGAGGCTTTCTTTCTTTCCGTAACTTTAGAAGCCGGAGATTCTCCTCCTGCTGGTACACTTCCTAGGGCTAGCACTTTGGCCGCTTGATCAATCGTTTTCCACATGTACCCATTCCAATCTACTTCGTCTAGGGTATGGGCTGCTACATTCTCCAGCATTGGTACGCTAATTTGATGCATCAAGGAATTGTAACGCTGGCTGGAGAAGAGCACATGTACCAACTTGGCCTGCAACCTGGCTTCTGTGTCAGGGATGTCTTGGATGCTTATGCCGTCATTTGTGAGCACCTCTTCCTTCTTCATTTTTAGCATGGCATAAACATCCCTTTTTTGTTTCCTTTCTATCTTTGGTACCAATCCCAAAGCCTTCTCCACCAAGGCTGGATCCAACCGGACTTGTACCTGCTTTGCACCTTCTCCTCTGCCCACTGTTACAATACCACTTTCTTGGTCTGGGTTGTATGTTCTGAGGAACTCCACACACTTTAGGTGGTCCGGCTCCTACGAGAATTTTTCAATATACTTTGTGAGGCTGCATTGTTCCACCACCCTCCTGGCTGCTTCCCCCTTGGCCACCACGACTTCTATGTTGTGGATGGTTCGAAACTTGAGATGGCTGAAGGCGCGGTTCTCTAGATGGATGCGGTATTGCTCCCTTTCCTTGTCTATGGACGGGAGTCGATGGGCGCAGACTTGCTGTGACATTTTATGCTCCTGCCATAATTCGTAACTTCCATTAGTATTTTCCACATATCAATTCACTGGTTGCGTGAGAATAAAAACTCTTGAATGAATTTCTTAGGAAGCCATTTTTTCATACTACATGCTTATGCTTTTCACTATCTTTACTTTACTGTGTCCCTTTTGATTCATTTTCCATCTAATTCCTTTCACCTTCACCATACCCCCTCCCCTTCCATCTTGAAAAGAATCCTTTCTAGGATTGGGGATCAAAAGGTTAGGGTCTTTGGGCATGTTGGGGTAGGAGTTACTTGTGAAAGAGCCAAGTGTAGAAATTTGGATTATATTCCAATTGAGCTGTGCGGTCCAGGTCAAAGGGTCGAATTCCTACGTGTGTGAGGTATGTGAGGACATCTGTGAGGAAGTCACCAGAGTCGACCTGACTCGCGATGTGGAGCTCTTCCTCTGTTAAGAGGCGGTCAAGGTAGGGATGCCCCTTGATATGCTCATCCATGGGTCGGCCCCGAAGAGTGGTTAACACTCTATACGAGGTAGGCGCGATGTAAGTGGGATCATACTCTGCCGTTTTGATGGCTCGGCGTTGCTCGGCATTGGTCATTATGCGACATCCGTCAACTTCCCATTGCAACCTAAGAGCGTACCACTGCCTCAAGAAAGATGATCCAGTGTCAGAAAGGTGGGATAACCTTGCGATCTCTTGGTCAGTGATAGCAGAAGTGGTCCGTGGATCGTATGATGTGATGAGACATTGTTTAATGGCTTGCTCTTTGAAGATCTCGCTACTGAGCAACTCAGCAGCAGAACGAGAAGCTTTTGCAAATGCCTGTTCAAAATTCTCCCAAGAGCAAGGCATATTGCACACTTCCGTTGCAAAGGGTTTTTCTAATAGACCCAAGTCCAAGCGGTCATAGTTGAGGGCTAGCGATACAAAGGTGGCATCGAGTCGTTTAATGCATTCCACTACGTCATCCCCGGTGTCCTTCGCAAGGTCAGCGACTAGCGCCAAAAAGGATTTTCGTTCGTAGGAGGGCGTAAGGCCGACAGGTGGTTGAGGTTTGGCAGAACAAGCATTTCTTACAATGAAGATGGGTGGTTGGAAGTTTACTTGAGCTTGTGGTTGGGTTGCTTGGAACATGGGTGGATTAGGGTCAACCTTAACAGATGGACTGCTATATTCAGCTTTGCTTTGGGGAGTCGTATTGACTTGGTCAGGTGATGCCTCATGTGACAGTGGGTTGTTGCTTGGGCCGATAGGTTTGTGTGACTCTCTTGGGCCAAAGCGTAAACGAGTCGGATGGTTGGGGCTCTGGAGAGCGCTGCGGCCTATGGTTTTGCTGTGTTGAGGGACGTGGGCTGATCAAGCTTGGGGGTGGTGTACAACTAGTGTCTTTGGCCATGGGGGATTTAGGGATCCACAGTGAGGTATTTCCCTCATAGTAGCCTTGTGCATGCAAGAGGGCTTTAGGGACCCATCTTTGCTTAATCACGCGGCTCTTCTTGTGATTGCATCTTGGCCTCCTAGGTTTAGAGTGAGTGTTGGGTCTTATGAGGATAGGTGTGTCTAGTCCTAGGCGGTTGTCATGGCTTTTTAGGCACCCACTGGAGGCGAGGCTGTTGGGCCCTTGCTTTGGTCACTGCGGGCTACGGTTTATGGAAGTCGGGGAGCGGCACCCGTCTAGGGTCTCAAGCTCAACATTGCCGGTTCGGCTGATTGCACGAACCTTGAAGGGTCCGAGACCTCTGAATTTCATCTTTTGCTTATGCCCTTTCACTGAGTAAAGGAGCACTAATTCACCCTGTTCAAACTCGCGCTACTTGACATGCTTGTCAAACCAGCTCTTGCATCGGGCTTTCTCACAAATAAGCGCATGGGTGGCTAAAAGACAAGTTTCTGATAGGCGTTCCAACTCGACTATGCATTGCGTCCATGCCTCCTTCCCTTCCCATCTTTCTTGAAGTGCTATTCTTAGGCTAGGAATGAAGAATTCTAATGGTAGAATTGCCTCAGTCCCATAGGTCAGCCTAAAGGGGGTTTGGCCGACAGTCGTTTTATAAGTTGTGCAGTAGGCCCACAAGGTTGCCATCAACTTGTTGTCCCAATCGCTTCGTGACGCTGAGACTACTTTAGTCAGGACGTTGATAAGAATCTTGTTAGTTGATTCTGCCTGCCATTAGCCTGAGGGTAGTATGGTGAGGATTTGCGATGGATGATGAGAAAGATGGATAGGAGATGTGCTATCACTTTGTTGATGAAGTGTGTGCCTTGGTCGCTAATCAGTTCAACGGGGCAACCGAAGCGCGAGATCACTTGCTCCCATAAGAACTTGGTAGTCATCCTAGCATCATTTTTTCGTGTGGCTCTTGCCTCTGCCCATTTCATGAGGTAATCCATGGCCACTATGATATACTTGGCTTGTGAGTACTGTGCCGCAGGACTGATGGGTCCTATGAAGTCAATTCCCCATTTTTCGAAGGGTTGGCGAGCAATAATTGGGGTCAACTCCATTTGATCTTTACGAATCAGGACTTTTATCCATTGGCACTCGTCACAATGCTTGACAAATCGCTTGGCATTGCGGAAAAGTGTGGGCCACCATAGTTGAGATTGCAGCACCTTCCGTGCTGTCATGTCTCCACTAAAGTGTCCTCCCGCAATGCCGTTGTGCGCCTCCGAGAGCACATCGTGCATCTCATGCTCACACACGCACCTACGCAGCAATCCGTCTTGCCCCATCCTATAGAGTTGGCTTGTAATCAACTGGTAGGGCTGGATCTTCAGGATCAAGTGCCTAAGTCGGGTTTTTTATATCGGTCACTCAAGTAGTCCGTGCTCCAGCACTTGGACTATGACGTCCGCCCAATACGGCATTAGATCAGCCTTAAATAAATCTCTCTCGTCGTTGGACAGGTGGAATAAGTGGGCGTTAGGTAACTCGTCAACGATGCCTTGTCCAGCAGCTTCTCCTGTGGGGATGCGCGACATGTGATCAGTCATGTAATGTTGTTTTCCCTTTCGTACTACCATAGAGAAATCGAACTCTAGGAGCAGGAGGAGCCATCGAGCTATGTGCCCCGTAGCACAAGGTTTGTTCACTAAATAGAGCAGGGCTTGATGGTCCACGAAAAAGATGAAGGGCGTGGCCAATAGATAATGCTAGAATTTCTTCACAGCGAACACCATGGCTAATCCCTCCCTTTCTGTTGTCGAGTAATTCATCTCCGTCTCAGTGAGTTGTCTGCTAGCAAAGCTCACTAGGTAATCTAAGTTGTGCTCACCAGGTTGGCACAACACTACCCCCACGACAAACTTAGAAGCATCGATATGCACGTGGAAGGTAATGGTCCAATCTGGGGCTCGTAGAATTGGTGCTATTGTTAGAGCCTTTTTTAATTCTTCGTATGCTCGTTGGCATGCCTCAGTCCGCTCGAAGACAATCAGCAGTTTGTACAATGGTCTGGCGATCAGCGCGTAGTTCAGCACAAACTGCTGATAGTATCCTGTATGGCCTAAGAAGCATTGAACTCCCTTGTAATTAACTGGGGGTGGAAGGTCAACAATAACCCTAACCTTTGAGAAGTCAGTGGCAATGCCATTCCTCGACACCACGTGTCCTAAGATGCATCCGTGCTTGACCCAAAACTGACACTTCAAGGGGTTCAAGGAGAGACAATATAAGTGGCACCGTTCAAAGACTGCGCGGAGTTTGTCTAAGTGTTCGATCCAAGTCGAATGGACACACAGGTCATCGACAAAGACCTCTAACTCCTTGCGAAGCATGTCCTTAAAGATGGTGCACATGAGGCATTGGAAAGTGACAGGGGCATTGGTAAACCCGAAGGGCATGACTATGTATGCAAAGGCGCCCCACTCAGTGGCAAAGGCGGTCTTGTGCCTGTCGGCAGGATGCACTTGCACCTGGTTGTACCTTGAGAAGCCATCCAGAAAACTGTAGGCTTCCTTGCCTTCCACCCTCTCAAGCATGTGCTCAGTGTACGGCAATGGATAGTTGTCTCTATTCATAGCAGTGTTCACCTTCTTGTAATTGACGCACACTCGGATTTTTTCATTCTTCTTCATCACAATGAGTATGGGTGATATCCAATCTGTGTGCTCAATTTTGTAAATGAATCCAGCTCTCATCAGCTTGTCAATTTCCTCTTTGATAGCATGAGCATGTTTTGGATTCATAGGGTACAGTCGCTGCTTGACTGGCGTTGCGTCCGTCGTCATGGGTATGTTGTGAGTCACAATCCTCAAATCTACCCCCTGTAGCTCTTCTAAGGACCAGGCAAACACGTCTATGTACTCCCGCAAGAGAGCGACAAGACTCAATTCTTCTTTACCAGTCAAGTCATCGGCAATGAACATTGGTCAGGGTGTTTCCCCTTCCAGGGCTAGGTCTACCTCCTTGACCTTGGCTGGTCCTTCGATTGGTTCGCTCATCTGCCCTTGACGTTTGGCACCTAACAGAACTACCACCCTATCCCCTTTTTTGAATTTGGTGAAGTGTTTAGGGAGGTCATGCGGCTTTCGCTGTTCTTTTGATTGTGTATCCCTGGGGTGCTTTGCCTTTTCCTGCCTTAACCGTCTGTGCCTCAAGTGGACGGGTAGGTCCCCCTTGGTGTGTCTGGTCATGGGCGGCCTAGGGATCTCTAGATCACTGTCCGAAGTAACTTCCGATTCAGATTCAAACCCTCCATCTTCACTAGAAGAGGTGGTTTCCCCTAGTGGCCGCAATTCAGATGGTGATTCAGTCCTAAGTATTGACGTCGTTCCTGGCTGGGCTAGGCCTACTTGCTCAAGGTCTATGGCTCCTATGCATTCCAACCAAGTGCGATCACATTCCATGCGCATAACTTGTCACTCTATTCTAGGGGTCTGCCTTCCCTGCAGCTTGGCGTCTGCTCGTATCTGCTCAATTTCTCGTCCTTCAGTGTCGTATTCTATGGTATCTATTTCACCCTCTCTCTCTTCGTTGAAGGATTGGCAGTCTTCGTATTCGTCAGTGGAATCCTTGTCATCTGACTGCTCCTCATCTCCTAGGGCTTGGTATGCCTCATGTCATTGGTCAAGAACTAGGGCCCAGTTGTATATGAGGTTTAAATCGTGCACCCTGGTCCATTGCCACTTGGAATCCTCTAAGAGATCCTGGAGTGGTTTGAAATTTGCAGCTGGGTTGCCAGCTAGCTAGTCTGTTAGGTATTCCAGTACCCCCTAGAGTTCCCTTTTGTTGGATGGTACTTGGAAGATGACAGGCTCAGGCTTTCCCCAGTGGCTTCCTGCCATTATGCAGACTGGTGTAGAGAGTGCTTTGTTGGTCTTGCCGATCATTTTGATGGCTTGCTCCTATGCCTCATGGTCTGAGAATGGCAGGTTGATTGTAGCGAGAACGTGCATCCAATCCCGCTCATCCTCGGGGCATGGTATGAGAATGGCAGGTTGATTGTAGCGAGAACGTGCATCCAATCCCACTCATCCTCGGGGCATGGGATATACTTGGTCAAGGGCCCATAGGGCTTCTTGACCTGAGTGTTCCCTTTGAGCATAGCAAAGATGGCGTTTAGGTCGACTGGTGAGGTCTTCCAAGTGTCCATCTCTATTCTTACGGCGTCCGTTCTATTGCCAAGGAAGATCAAGCTGTTACCCCAATCTTTGATGACTCTAGCATTGGACATCCAGGGTCGACCTAATAGGATATCATAGTCCACTCCCTTCATAACTATAAAGTCGACAGAGAACTAGACACCTGCGATCTTCACTGGCCAATTCTTCAACACCCCGAATGGCTTCACTCTCATGCCGTTTGCTAGCGTGACATTAAACCTAGCAACTTCGACAGGCGGGTTTCCCCAAGTCTGAAGCACTGCGTGGCTAAGCACACTAACCCCAGCTCCCGTGTCTACGATTCCCTTTCTTATTGTGTCACCCAGGGCTCAGCAGGACCGCGTGCATCTCAGAGCCTTCCCAAAAGGCATTGATGTGCAAGGATTTAGGCACAGAGTGCAGCGTCAAACTTGGCAATTGTGTTTCTGCATCCTGGTCTCGAGGGTCTATCGTGACCTGCTCTTGTGATCCTTCGACCCACTGCTTAAGGTCTTGCCATAGGGTAGGATGCTGCTTAAGCAGATCTCCCAGGCTAAGTGTTACAGGGGTGGTCACTAGCATGGTCAGGAGATCGTTAGATACTCGTCCTTCTCCCAGCCTAGACTGTCCAGGCCAATGGCCGCAGCTAATCTGCAGATCTGTCGTGTCTAGGCTTGGTCTTAGGGGCACTGCTTGTGGCACAGTTGCTTCTGCCGACTTAGGTTGAGGCAGTCATATTGGCGTGCTTATGCTGGAGATATCGTCGATCTCGTCCTCTATGATGGGCTCAGCATATTTGAGATGCTGTTGAGCCTCCCTTACCCATTCCTTCACATTTTCTATGGCCTCTAATTATCGCTTCGGATGTGGGTATTCCCCTACCTTAGCGCTTCCTTTTTCGGCTGTCTTAGGGGCTGAAGTCTCTGTCTCCATGTCTGAAACCTTCTTACCTGCAGGTAGAGTCGTAGCACTCTCGGTCTTTAGTGCGACCTTAGCTTCTGATCTCTTCTTTTTCCACCCGCGGCTTTTCTTTCCTATCAAGGTTGCGTCAAGATTGCCAGGTCCTGGCAGAGAGATGTCGGCCTGCTTCATTTGGGCTCGAGTCATAACCCACAATGGAATAGGTGTGGCCTCCCCATCGGGGTTTTCGACACCAAACAGTCCTAGTGGGACAGATGGCAAGTTGGTTGAACTAGAGGATGGCTTTTGCTTTGGGCAATCTATGAAAAGATGGGTGATTCCGCACTCTACGCACGTTTGGTCAGCGTTGTCTCTATTTTGCTACTCTCTTTGAGGGTAGCGTGATGAGACATGACCGGGGTGACCACAAGTCCAACAAGTGATCGGATCCTGCAGCTGCCCTCCTAGGCCTCTACCTCGCCCTTGTCCTAGCGCCATCATCAGCACAGGTCGATAATCCATGAGGACCGCGTTGCCCTCGTCGTCGTGTGAGACGTAAGGGTATATGTAAGTCTCTTCATCGTTCGGCTCCTCCATGTAGTGTACTGGAGCATCGCTCAGTGGGTGGGTCACGTAAGGACCAGGCGGTCTAGGAATGCATGTAGGATTTATGTCCATTCTAGGGACGATTGGTTTCATATCGTTAGCCGTGGGAAGAGCCAATGGGGCTCCCCTTCCGAAGAATGGCTACGGCCTGTTCGCTAGGTAAGGCTGGCCGTAAGGTTGCGAGTATGGAAGTCTTCTTGGTAATCTACAATGTGCGACATCATGGCCGAACCTACCGCAGTTAGCGCAAGGTCTTTACCTAGGGTCTTGACACTCGGCCGGCAAGTGGTTTCCGCCATAGTACACGCATTGGACGTGCGGGCGCGTTGGTCGTCTCAACATGTCTTATAACTTGGCTAATTCCATCTTGACCTCAGCCAAGCCTTGGTCTGTCTCGGTGACCTTTCCCTTATCTTGGGATGATGGGATGGACCGCTCACTAGAGGCTGACATTCTCTCTGAGCTTCGCCAGTTAGGTTCTTCTATATTTGAGCTCCTAGAGCTCCGCTCTTTCAGCTAGTCATTGACTCTGATGGCTTCCTCAAACACTCTAGCCACCACATCCCACTGCAAGCTTGAATTGCTTGCCAAAGCCTTATATAACTCCTCGTCTCGAATTCCGCTGATGAATACAATCGAAACTGCTCTGTTAGTCAGTCACTCTCCTAGAGGGATTCTCTTAAAGAGACTCCTCACATGGGTCACGTAGTCATGGATGTCCTCCTTCTCTTTCTGCTTGATGTTCATTAAGCGTACTAGCAGGTTATCGAAGTATCCGGGCTCGGCGAATCTCTTGACGAAGAGATCCTTGAGATTATTGAAGTTGGCTTGCTCTATAGCGTCCAAGCTTGTATACCACATCCTACCCTTGTCACCTAGGCAAAGCCCGAATGCTTGCGAGCGTTGAGTTTGGTCGTTGAGGGCGTTGGCTTCGCAGACTTGCTCAAATTGCTCAACAAAGTTGTATGCGGTTGGTACTTATCGAGTTGCTTGGCAACAATTGGTATTTTGGCCTGGATTTTTGGGCCTTGGTTCGCCCCTAATCCTACGAGCAGTGATGTCACTAGTGTGATGGCACTCTGCTCTACTCTTGTATTATCGAGCAGTCATTTCATGAGAAGCTCGCCCAACGTCAAGTCTTCCTCTAGATCTCTCTCATGGTCCATTCGGTTTCGGCCAGCCAAGTTTAGCACTCGCTGCACCTCATGTAGCTCCATGCTTTGCCTTTGGCTCCTAGCCTACTGGTCCCTATTATACTCAGCTATTCCCTGCAATGCCCTGTGGGCTAGCCTTCTCTCCTCCTCTAGTGCAATGATTGCATCTGATATCCTTCCGTGGTGCTCGTACCGGGTGTGCGTGTCATAACTGCTCACCAGCTACTGGATAGCACCTGGGAATACACTCAAATGGAGCTCCTCATTAGATCGATGCTCTGAGCTTTCTTCTATCATGGTCGAATTCTTGCCCTCCACTACGCTGTTGATCAGGTTGAATGGTCTTAACAGATCCTTGCTTGGTCCTACTCTATGCTTGATGGTTTGTCTATATCTTGGGTCTTCTCCTATTGGTGGGTTCCTTGAGTGTTTTATCTGAGTGAGTCCCTTTGGTTATTGAATACAGACCTCAATTTAGGGTCACTCGGTGAGTGTGTCATTCCTCGTGCACTTGTGCCCAATCAGGCTTTTAGCTTTCTTAAGTGTACGTCAAGTGCGAAAATTCCATGTGAGTGCAGCAACCAATTCCTCAGCATCCCACACACTCTCGCTTGTTTCAGGCCTGATAGGCTTGTAGGTTCATTTTCTAGCTGTTTTGTCAGGGTTTGGGGTTTTCTTGTATGTTGCCTTGTTCGCTTTCGGTCAATTAGGTTTTACGGTTCAGCGGCTCGCGTCTAAGTCCTTGGGTCCCGCAACTGTCCACTTCTAGCCGCTAAGCGGCTGCGCACTACAATTTCTCTTATCGCATGTGCCAGAATCAAGTTTTGAGCGCCCGAAGGGTTTTGACAGTTTGCACTAATGCGTATTTGTCGGGTCAGGTTAAATTTCTAACAGATTTGACAAAAAGTTGCTCTCGGACCAACTAGTCCGAATTGCAGGGTCTGAGTAGGTCACTTGGATGGGTCGAGACACGGGGTCGAGGGCCGAATTTCTGGATTTGACTCGGACGATTTTGATTAGGACGGGCCGAATGGCGGATTCGGACGGGCCGAACGGCACTTGGCCGAGGATTGAATCTCGGGCGTGGCCGAGGGCCGAATTTGAGACTCGAACAGGTAGCTTGGATGGGCCGAGGCCTGATATGCCACGTGGCAAAAAGCTTTGACTCGAACGGTCGAGTGGGTTGACTCGGACAGTTGCCTCGGACAGGCAACTTGGCCGAGTGGGCCAAGTGACAAGGGCCGACGGTCGATTCTGGGACTCGGCCCAGGAGAGGCCACTCGGACGGGCTAAATGTGACGCACGTAATCCACGCGAACACGATTTCGATCGTTTTACCAAATGTAGGCCGGCGCCATGGTCATGCACTTCTAGATCCTATCTAGGGAAGTAGAGGGAGAGGTTTGTATACCTGAACGGGCCGGTAAGTGCGTCGGTGATGCGATCGAATCAACACGGGCTAGAGCTCTCTATCTCTCTCTCTCTCATTGAAATGGCACAAATGAGCTCTCTTTTGGACTCCTGGCTCTTATATGCCTTCCCAAATGTGGCGTTGATGCCCCCAATCACTCACTTGCCGATCTTAGGCATCATTAGCGAGCATTTTATGCATTTTGCACGATTTTTTCCCTGTTTTGCCCTGTTTTGAAACAATAAACCCTACCCTTTTCCGGTTCGATTTCCTAACTCTAACCTATGCTAAATGCAACAAAGATTGAAGGCAAAAAACTGAATTAGATTCTCTATGCTTTCCCATCATCAAACAACCAAAATATCCCAAAATACTTACTTGTTTTGAAGATTAAAAACACCCAAAATTCCTACCTATCTCAAGCTTCGTTTCAGGGATGAGTACCCTACTTCGATGCTCGATATGAGGCGTGCAAGTGCTCAAGCTTGTTGAGATATCGAGCTCCACTTGTGATATGCCAGGGTGACAGTTGTGCATTTATGTCACCGACTTGTCAGTTGCAGATGCGGTTGGTACACCGCCCATGAATAATAGCTAGATGACAGCTATCCTTATCTACTCTAGTTCCTGGCTCAGTTAGTATGCCACCTTAGTTAGTTGAGTTTGGTTTGAGACCCATATATAGGGTTCTTCTATTTCTATGTACTAGTGTTCTTTTGGCTTACACAACTAAGAAGAGAAAAACTGTTTTCAGCCTCCACCTTTGTGTGTATTCCCCCATTGTGTAAGCAAGAAAGCTACAAGTGAGACTCCTTCCTTCTCTCCCACAATCGTGACAAAGCTTGAATCCGTTGGTCCCGGCAAACGTAATCAAAATGTGGGAGCTTTTGCTCAACCGCCAAGACCCACGGACCGCTTATTGTTTCAAGTGTTCCAAGCGAGCTCTAATGGCTATCTCTCACCTAGCCGACGCGTCGTCGATCCTACGAGTGTAGTGAGCTTACCTTAATACTTGATCGAGTACCCTTCTCTCTCTTGCACTCCGGTAGCTCCATGATTCTTGATGCTAGCTCAAGCATCCTCAAGCCTCCTCCATCTCCAAGCTCCATCCTCCATAGCCACACACGCAAGAGAAGAGAAGAGAAGAGAATAGGAGAATAGGAGAGGAGATGGTGAAGAGATTCACCCTCTTGATCCCTCACTCATACACACACTCACTCCCTCACACTCTCACACTCCCTCTCTCAAGAGCACACAAGTAAGAGGAAGAGAAGAAGAGAGGAAGAAGAAGACTCTTTTTGCCACACACTAAAGAATGAGCTTCTCATTCACTTTTCAACTTTATATACAAAACCCTAAATCCCTTTTGGGCGGTCATCCCCTTTTTCCCTTTTTTACATGGCCGACCATAGCCTAGGCCCTTTTTCCCATTTCCTACCACTCTAATTTCATCCTATTCCCAACTAATGCATATAATTTGCACAGGAGCAAGCCTAGCGCTTTTTTACAAGGATTCGGGAGCGCTTCCATATTTAATGGTACGCCTTTTACTCTTTTGTTGCCTCGGGGCGACACTGAGACTTTCTGAGGGTCGTGCCCGAACATTTAAATTTTTCAGGGTCTGGTTACCGGTCAAGGCGCCTTTCTAGCTATTTCCTTTTTTCTGTTTTCTGCTCCTCTGTGGGAAACACGGTAACAATATGGATAGATGGAACATAAAAAATCAAAAGCTAAAAAGAAATCCTTAGTGAATAAAGGATTGTTAGCAATATGGTTCAACAGTTGGGATCTCAATGGCTGAATATCTGACTTGTGAAAGACACTCCATCGACGATGAGGGTCCAAAATATCATCCTCCAAAGGAGGATGCCAAGCATAGCCTTTACACCACAATGTCTGTTGGATGATAATTCTTCAAGCCATCAACCAAAGTCATTTCAACTAAATGGACATACATGACTGCCTACAAAAACACATATCCTACATAAAGGTTCATGTCCTCCTCATCAGGGATGTGCAAATCTCATTAGAGATACATAAAATATAATAGTTGAGCTTCATGAGAGATCAACTATTATAATATAATAGTTGATCTCTCATGAAGTTTTATGAGAGATACATAAAATATAATAGTTGAGCTTCATGAGAGATACATAAAATATAATAGTTGAGCTTCATGATACATAAAATATAATAGTTGAGCTTCATGAGAGATCAACTCATCAACAAATCTATCAAATACTACTTTGAGTAAATTTTCTAACCACATATTCTGCCACCCATCCTCTGGAGATTCTAAGTCCACATTACTCAAGGAGATGTATAGGTAAAGCGATGTTGATATTGAACCTAGAAGGATGATGGAGGTGACACCAATTCAGCATAATGAACAAAATCGTCCAAGATACAATTCATATGCTATTGAAGGTGCTCCACCTTGGCAGAAAATCCATCACACGGTTTATCCTTCTGTTGCAAATGATCTAGTTCTTCCTTAGACAAGAAAGAAGACATCATGGGGGCTAGGGGAGAAACAGAAAGAATAGCAACATTCTGGTTAAGTTTATCAATAAACTTCTCTTGCAACTCTATAGTTTCTTAAGAATGTTGCAACTGGCCCTCACAAACACCAAGCTTACGAGCTGATTCTAGCATTTGCTCAAGACCAGCATCATTTTTTTTGGTTAAGGACACATTTGCTTCCTCTAAACTGGCAACCTTAGCTTCTAATTCCTTGATCATTGCCTTTTATGAATCCATTAAACTTGTAGTTGCTGTCATTTGTGTATGGATATCACTCAAAGCAATCTTTTCAAAAGCTAAATCCACTGGAGCCTGGGTAAGATAACTAGTTAAAGAATCCACCTTGTCTTGCAATGACGCATATACTCCCGTATAGATTGTCTGAAGACATGAAATCATGGATATCTCCAAAGCAAACTAAACACCAAAAACTAGTTGTGACAACATAGATCTAGATAGTACTATTTGCAATAAAGGAGGAATCTATGGATCCAATTGTACTTCCTATTGTGCTGCAAAGAGATCAAGAATGAGGGAAGGGAGCTACCAAACACCTTAGGGATCAAAATATGTGCCATAGGAGTTGGAGCAGATAGAGGATCAGAAGGACCCTATGTGCGGCACTTCTTTCAAATGATTCTAGCAAGGGGTACATCCTCTAGATCAGAATTGACATCCATAAGAGGAGAAGGAACAAGTGGAGAAGATTGCTGTGGAAGTGGAACAGGATCAGACATAATAATGCCACCCTGGGGGAGGTGCTAACTGAATGATTTTCTATAAAAAACCCCGTAGGACACAGTACTGAGTTGACCTTTCATGACTCGCTAAAAATTTTGATCCATTTTAGCCAACAAAAAGGTTGTCCAATAATTAAGCTTAACCCCTTCTAGGATCCTGATAGAGGCTGTGAAGAGCTCTCGGGACAAACACTTTGAAGCAAGCTTGCCTGCTCCTGGAGCAATCAGCGTAATTGCCTTTATAAAGGAGAGGAATCAGCATAATTGCCTCCATAACCTTATTTGCTACCAAAGGTGTAGAGGTTTTCTTCTACAACAAGGCAAGGATCTTTGTAGTGGATAATAAATGATTACCACTAGGCACATGGAAGGCTACAAAAGGCAGGAGCAAGCCCTCACTGCCAGTAGCAAGGGATAAACAAAACCGTCCAAGCTTGAAAAAACCTCTTGTAAGTCTCTAGAAAAGAGTAACAAAGCTTTACACCCACTGGAGGGAACTTCAAGGCCACAAAGAGATGAAGGGAATGCATATGCATTGTGTGCCTTAGTTACAAGCTATTCTGATAATATTCTGACTTTGATTCAGCATACAACCAAAGCATGAGAGGCCAAGAATGTACTGAGGAGTCTATATGAAACACGAAACCAAAAAAGGATTCAAAACTTGGAGAATCAACTAGCAACAAAGAAGTTTGCTGATGGAGACAGCTGAAGCATTCATCATTCAGAGTAAGAATCTATGCGACCAAATGGCTGGCGCTGGGATACAAAAGACTAGCAAGGAACTAACAAGGAGATGTCTTCGGATTTGTCCACAAAATTTTGGTGGATAAGTAAGTGCCCTTAATACTCAGGTGAGACCTCAAGCTTTGACTTTTCAGGATTTTGTGCATTATTGATGGAGGAGGAGTTGAGGTGGAAAGCCCGAGAAGGAAGAAACAATGGAGAAGCTGCATTCTCTGCCAATGTAAAAGTCAAAGGTGGTTCCTCCACCAAAAATTATGCTTACAAAAAGAAGAAGGGCGATAAGAAGAAGTTTCAAGGAGAGTGCTTCTACTACAAGAAGAAAGGACATGCAATCACAGATTGTTGTGTCAAGAAGGCGTATGAAAAGAATGGTACCCTTAAAAGTAAAGGGAAAGAGATAGTCAATATAACTGAAACAGAGTTGGAGTTATTCATGGCGACCATTGAGGAAGTGTGCTCCATGGCACAATAAGAATATACCACTGACTCATGGGTGTTGGATAGTGGGACCTCCCATCACATGACCAACAAGAAAGGTCTATATAGTTCTATGCAGCCTCTACAACAATCCATCACTATGATGGTTGGAAATGATACAAAATGCCCTGCTGTGGGCACAAGTACTATTTCTTTTGTTACTACAAATGGTGAAGTCAAAAATCTTTCAAATGTGTTGTATATTCTTGAAATTAGGAGAAATCTGGTATCAGCTGTTGCCATAACTTACCTTGGTCATGAAGTGAGGTTCAATAAGACAAGTGCAAAAGTTCTTGACAGTGCTAGCAAAGTTGTTGGCAAAGGAGAAAGAAGAAACAACCTGTATGAGCTAAGTGCTTTTACAAGCACCACTCGAGTGGGCCCAAGTAAGCTTTGGCATGAAAGGTTTGGACACATCAGATTTTCAGTGTTGAAAAAGATGCACAAGCAAGGTATGGTTGCTCACCTACTTGCAGTGATTGACTGATTTGTAAGGAACCATGTGAAGCTTGTATGAAGGGCAAGCAACAAAGAAAGGCATTTCCACAAGAAAGCAAGAATAGAACACAAGCTCCTCTAGAGTTGGTACATGTTGACTTGTGCGAGAAGATGCATGCACAAGCCTTCGAAGGATCTTCTTATTTTATGTTGATTGTCAACGATGACTATAGTAGGAAAATGTGGGTGTACTTCCTTCATGACAAGACTCAAGTTTTTGGTAAGTTTAAAGAATGGATAAAAATTGTTGAGAATGAAACAAGGAAAAGTGTAAAGAAATTTAGATGGTGGTGGTGAATTCAACTCAAAGGAGTTTGAAGACTTTTACAAGAGCAAAGTGATCAAATGTCAATTAATGATGCCTCACACACATTAGCAAAATGGTGTTGTGGAATGCAAGAATCACACCATTGTGGAGATGGCAAGATGCATGCTAAAGGGCAAGGGATTGACTAACCATTTTTGGACTGAAGTTGTTAATACTACAATCTACATTCTAAATCAAAGCTACACAAAGGCTCTCAAGGGAAAAACACCTCATGAGGCATACACTGGTAAGAGACCATCTGTCTCACATCTAGAATTTTTGGATGTGAATGTTATGTACATGTTCCAGATGAGAAGAGAAACTAGTTAAAACCAAAAAGTGAAAAATGTATCTTCTTGGATTATAGTGATGAGCAGAAGGCTTGACACAACAAACTGTGATTGCATGTCCTTTCTTCTTGTAGTAGAAGCACTCTTCTTGAAACTTCTTCTTACCATCCTTCTTTTTATCACCATCATTTTTGGTGGAGGAACTACCTTTGCCTTTTGCATTGGTAGAGAATGCAGCATCTCCATTGTTGCTTCCTTCCGAGCTTTCAACCTCAACTCCTCCTCCATCAATAATGCACAAACTCCTCAAAAGTCAAAGATTGAGGTCTCACCTAAGTTTTAAGGGCAGTTACTAGTCCATCAAACTTTTGTGGACAAATCTGAAGACACCTCCTCACTAGCTCCTCGCTAGTCTTTTGTATCCCAATGCCAGCCATTTGGTCACATAGATTCTTAATCCGAGTGATGAATGCTTCAGTCATCTCTTCTTCAGCGAACTTCTCTATTGCTAGTTGATTCTCCAAGTTTTGAATTCTTGTATGGTTTCACGTTTCATACTTACTCCTCAGTACATTCCAAGCCTCTGCTAAATCAAAGTCAAAACACTGCTAGAATAGCTTGTAACTAAGTCACACTATGCATTTTCATTCCTTCATTTTCAAGCTCATAGAAGATCTGCATTCAGACAAATCATCACACCAAAATTTGATGGGTCGAGGGTAGCCCATGGTTCTATGTCAGTCCCCAGCACAGTCTCCAAAATCTCATAAGAATCAAGGATAGTTATAATTTTGAACTTCCACGAGGTGTAGTTTATACCATCTAACTTGCCTTCACTGAAAGTTGGTGGATGAATCCTCAATGTTTCAATAGCCAATATAGTAGCACCACCTCCTGCACCACTTCCTAATGTGCTAGAACCACTTCTGAAAGTCAACATAGTTCCTCTTTGCTCTTGAAGCCTTTGCCTCTTGTGCACTCTTCGATCCCTAGAGCCCCCTAGGATTTAATACCATGTAAAAATTACACAACGTAGAAAACAATATCTAAGAAAGAGATAGACATTACACAACAGATAAGAGGAGAATAAGTAAAATTCTTTAGCTCCAAACAACTGATACAAAGATTGCTCTGTCCACCTGTGCGCTTCCACTATGAAGCTTCGATGGCCATCTAGATAGAAGATAGGTGAAGAGCTTAAGGCTAGCTGGAACAACCCTGACTGGGTAAAAGATAGACAATTGATGGCTATGAAGGGGTTTAGCTTGTATAGCCTTTGAAGGGGGTCATGATGGATGACCTTCCATATGCACCTATGTCTGTTGACCTTCCACGTGCACATATGTCTATTGACCTTCCATATGCATGTGTATTTGTTGACCTTCCATGTGCACATGTGTCTATTGAGCTTCAATGTGCCCATGTGTCTGTTGACCTTCCATGTGCCCATGTGTCTATTCGCCTTCCATATGCACATGTGTCTGTTGACCTTCCATGTGCACCTCCACTAGTTGGCTAGGGAATATTCTTTAGAATATTCTCTTTATCCTTGGCTAGAGCCCCTGATAACTCCCTTACCCCACAACTCGATGCAATGTGCACCTCCACTAGTTGGCTAGGGAATATTCTTTAGAATATTGTCTTTATCCTTGGCTAGAGCCCCTGATAACTCCCTTACCCCACAACTCGATGCAATGTGCCTCGAGTTGCTACCAACTTAACTACTCTGTCTAACCCAAAGATTAGACCCACAAGGGTCACCTTTTTGCCATCTAGTAACATAGACCTCATTTGGCATACAAGTCGAGACTCAACATGGCAAACCAAACAAAATCTGAGAAAGAGATAAAGAGTACATAATAGATCAGAGGAGAATAAGTAAAATTCTTTAGCTCCAAACAATTGATACAAAGATGGCTCTATCCACTCATGCGCTTCCACTGTGAAGCTTAAATGGTGATCTAGACAAAAGAAAGGTGAAGAGCTTAAGGCTATAGCAGGAGCAACTCTGACTGGATGATTGATGGCTTTGAAGGGGTTTAGCTTTTATAGCTTGTGAAGGGGGTCATGATGGATGACCTTCCATATGCACTTGTGTCTGTTGACCTTCCATGTGCACATGTGTTTGTTGACCTTCCATATGCACATGTGTCTGTTGACCTTCCAAGTGCCCATGTGTCTGTTGACCTTCCATGTGCCCACATGTTTGTTGACCTTGCATATGCAAATGTTTCTGCTGACCTTCCATGTACATCTCCACTAGTTAGCTAGGGAATATTCCAGGGAATAACCCCCTTACCCTGCAACTCGATGCAATGTGCCTCAAGTTGCTACCAGCTTAACTACTCCATCTAACCCAACGATTAGACCCACAATAGTCACCTTTTTGCCACCTTGTCACATAAACTTTATCCAAGATACAAGTCAGGACTCAACCAATATCCAACCTCACATATGGTTTTGCCTCATAATGGGGACCTTGCAACTTTGAGCACCATGGATCATTGGTGGCACTTTATGAGGGTGGGGCATTGAGCATATCTAAAACCCCCCCTCAATGTCCACTATCTCTCGGCCCAATGCCAAAGTCTCTGAAGATGAACTTGAAGAAGATCATTCGTACCTGCTTTGGTGAAGAGATCCTCTCCATTCTCCTCGTTTGGATAGTAGACAAATTCTAGTATCCCATCCTTGATCAAATCATGCACATAGTGATACTGGATCTCTATATGTTTGGTGCGAGCATGAAATATTGGGTTTTTGGCAATAGCAATATAACTCTAATTGTCACATCTCAGCACAATTGGTTCTTTATGTTGCACTCCCATATGCCATAGGATCCTTCTCAACCATACTACTTCACATTAAGCAAAACATGCTACCTTGTACTTTGCTTTGGTAGAAGACAATGCCACTATTGGTTGCTTCTTACTAATCCAAGAGAAACTTCCTGAGACCAAAGAGAAACAATAACCAGAAACTGACTTCCTGGAATAATTGTCTCTTGCGCACCAATCTGAGTCACAGTTCCCCACAAGAGAAGTTCCAAAACTGTATGTGATACCATAGTCAAGAGTTTCCTTCAAGTATCTAAGCACCCACATCCCAGATTTCCAATGACTCTCATGAGGTTTGTTTGAGAACCTTCTCAAAGCACCAACGCCAAAAGTGATATCTAGTCTGGTGTTACACAAGTAGATCAGCAGACTGCCGACCAACTTTATGTACCTCCCAATGTCTTCTAGTGTTGATGTAGCCTCAACGGATAACTTTGCTTTCACCTCCATAGGTGTAGCTATCTCCTTGCACTTGGTCATACCAAATTCCTTTAGGATCTCCCATGCATACTTCTTCATGTTGAGATATTTGCAATCACACCTATTGTAGCCTCTTTGTATGAGGCAGTTTTGGGCTTAGAACATGTAGGGAGACTAAATCCCATATGCATAGAAAGGGAAAACTGCTACACATCCAACAATTATAAAGCATTGTACTTGACTACCACTTTTCATATGAATGAATACATGATGATGCTTTTCTTTATCAGTTAGTGTCAGTTCAATATACAAGATTGTGTTTATGAGTCCAAGCTGCCATCTTGGAACCTAATTCACTTGTGTAACAGTTTGTCTCTACTTGTCTATGTCATCATGAGTTCATTCTTCCTATTTCAACCTCCATAGCTTCTATCATAGCCATGTCCTAGATCCGAGTCTTTAACATGGTATCAGAGCCCAGTCGGGTGTGGCGTAGTTTCCTCTCTGCTCTTCTAGCTTCTCTTTGTCTTTTCCCAGCTCAGTTTGAGTTCATGACCTTATCTCCCACTCCTTCTCCATTTGAACTTGTGGCAGCCATAGCCACCCTTTTGCACCTATCGTGCTTCAAGCTCTTAGACCTCTTAAACTAGACAAGATCTTGACAAGCTTGGAGAAGTGTAGTCCTACTCCTAGAGCTCCTCTTTGTCATCTCAAAGCTCAACACTAGGCCATTTCAAGCTCAGCATTGTGATTCTTCACAGTTGTTGCCTTGTGTGTCCGCCATAGCCAGCAAGACCCAGTCACATTGGAGCCTTTGGACCTCTTCAATTAGGCCTTCTCAGCTAAAGTCTCCTTCTTGGCATATCTTCTTGGCCTCCAGGTACTCCGTCCTAGCACTTCAAATCTTGACATTGGGTCCTCTCTGTTCCATCATTGCGTGAAGAGCTGAAGTCTCCTTCTTGGCATATCTTCTTGGCCTCCAGGTGCTCCGTCCTAGCACTTCAAAGCTTGAGATTGGGTCCTCTCTGTTCCATCATTGCGTGAAGAGCTGCTCAATGTCAAAAAAAGGTGCAGAGATGGTCGTATAGTTGACGTGACCAGCACGTTGTGCGCATCAACTTGTGATCATAGGGCTTCTCAAGCACCACATGTAAGGTCTCTCTCCACCAAACGGTTTTCCAAAACATCATCTCTATGTGCTGCTACGACAGGAAAATCAGAAGGGTCTGTTTAACCCTAAACCTACTCCATAGCCTTGAGCTCTAAAGTTTTAACTTCACTTCAAGTTCCAAGCTTCTCAAGTTAACCAAGTCATTGATTGTCAAATCTACTTAGTGCTTCTTTCATTTTCTCTCCCCTGCCACTCAAACAAATCAAGGCCACACTGATTTGAGAGTCTCAGCAAAGATTTAGGATATTTTGAAGATTTTTTTTAAAGTCTTGAAGACCTCAAGCAATAGCATCAACACCATATCTTCAAGCTTCTTTCTTGAATCCATTCTAAAATCCATTTGACCAAGCCAACTACTGCCACTAAGATCTGCTGATCAGATTTATTCATTACATCAGCAAGGAGGGGACTCAAGTTGAAGGGGTCACATCAAACATCAAGCAAAAAACAAGCATCAAGAATCATGATCTTTGAAACATAGTGTCTCTTAATACTCTCATAGTCTCTTTTGGCACTACCCTCATTTGTGTCTTTTGACACATTAGGTTTCAACTCTTTTTCCTTTTCAATGTCAAACATGAAGATTCTTGCTTCAAGTTCATCTTTAGAGACTCGGCATTGGGCCGAGGAGATAGTTCACCTATGGGTGGATATTGAGGGGGGGTTTAGATATGCTCAATGCTCCACTCTCATAAGGTGCCACCAATGATCCATAGTGCTCAAAGTTGTAAGGCCCCCATTATGAGAGGAGAAGACATATATGAGCCTGGATATTGGTTGAGTCCTGACTTGTATGTCAAATGAGGTCTATGTGATGGGATGGCAAAAAGGTGACCATTGTGGGTCTAATCTTTGGGTTAGACGAAGTAGTTAAGCCATTAGCAACTCAAGGCACATTACACTAAGTTGCAGGGTAAGGGAGTTATCAGGGGCCCTAGCCAACGATAAAGGAAATATTTCCTAGAATATTCCCTAGCCAACTAGTGGAGGTGCACATGGAATATCAATAGACACAGGTGCATATGGAAGGTCAATAGACACATGGGCACATAGAAGGTCAACAATCACATGTGCATATGGAAGGTCAACCGACACATGTGCACATGGAAGGTCAACAGACACATGTGCATATGGAAGATCATCCATCATGAACCCCTTCATATCCATCAATCATCTATCTTTTACCCAGTTAGAGTTGTTCCAGCTAGCCTTAAGCTCTTAACCTATCTTCTATCCAGATCGCCATCTAAGCTTCACAGTGGAAGCGCACAGGTGGACAAAGCCATCTTTGTATCAGTTGTTTGGAGTTAAATAATTTCACTTATTCTCCTCTTATCTATTGTGTACTCTCTATCTCTTTCTCACATTCTGTTCGATGTGGTGTGTAATTTTTACATGTAAAAATTACACAGCGCAACGAACAAAATCTAAGAAAGAGATAGAGAGTATACAACAGATAAGAGGAGAATAAGTAAAGTTGTAAAAATTACACCGCGCAATGAACAGAATTCGAGAAAAAGATACAGAGTACACAACAGATAATAGGTGAATAAGTAAAATTGTAAAAATTATACAGCGCAACAAACAGAATCTGAGAAAGAGATAGATAGTATACAATAGATAAGAGGAGAATAAGTAAAATTATTTAGCTCATGTAAAAATTACACAGCGTAGCAAACTAAATCTGAGAAAGAGATAGAGAGTACACAATAGATAAGAGGAGAATAAGTAAAATTCTTTAGCTCCAAACAATTGATACAAAGATGGCTCTATCCACCCGTGCACTTCCACTGTGAAGCTTAGATGGCCATCTAGACAGAAGTTAGGTTAAGGGCTTAAGGCTAGCTAGAACAACTCTGACTAGGTGAAACATAGATGATTGATGCTTGTGAAGGGGTTTATCTTTTATAGCCTATGAAGGGGGTCATGATGGATGACCTTCCATATGCACCTGTGTTTGTTGACCTTCCATGTGCACATGTGTATGTTCGAACACCTTCCATATACATCTGTGTTTGTTGACCTTCCATGTGCCCATGTGTTTGTTGACCTTCCATGTGCCCATGTGTCTGTTGACCTTCCATATGCACATGTGTCTGTTGACCTTCCATGTGCACCTCCACTAATTGGCTAGGGAATATTCCCTTTACCAATGGCTAGGGCCCTTGACAACTCCCTTACCCTGCAACTCGATGCAATGTGCCTTGAGTTGCTACCAAATTAACTACTCCATCTAACCCAGAGATTAGACCCACAACAATCACCTTTTTGCCATCATGTCAAATAGACCTCATCTGACATACAAGTCAAGACTTAACCAATATCCACGCTCACATATGGATTCTCCTCAAAATGGGGGCCTTAGAACTTTGAGCACCATGGATCATTGGCGGCACCTTATGAGGATGGGGCATCGAGCATATCTAACACCCCCCCTCAATGTCCACTCGCAAGTGAACTATCTCCTCGGCCCAATGCCAACTCTCTGAAGATGAAAATGAAGCAGATCCTTCGTAACTACTTTGGTGAAGATATCCGCTCCATTCTCCTCTATTGGAGACCAATTCCACTATCCCATCCTCGATCAAATCATGCACATAGTGATATTGGATCTCTATATGTTTGGTGTGCACATGAAACACTAGATTTTTGGCAATGTCAATGCAACTCTGATTGTCACATCTCAGCATAATTGGTTCTTCATCTTACACTCCCATATGCCATAGGATCCTTCTCAACCATACTACTTCACATGCAGCAAAACAAGCTGCCTTGTACTCTGCTTGGGTAGAATACAATGTCTTACTAATCCAAGAGAAAATTCCTAAACCCAAAGAGAAACAATAACCAAAAACTGACTTCCTGGAATCACTGTCTGTGCCCAATCTGAGTCATAGTTCCCCATAAGAAAAGTTTCGGAACTGTATATGATACCATAGTCAAGATTTTCCTTCAAGTATCTGAGCACCCACATCCCAGTTTTCCAATGACTCTCATGAGTTTTGTTTGAGAACCTACTCAAAACACTAACAGCAAAATTGATATCTGGTCTGGTGTTATATAAGTAGATCAGACTACTGACCAACTTGGTGCCAATAACCTTCCGCTTTGCTATTCAATCCACTAGCTCCCAAGTGTCATTCTTCATTATACTCTCATACTCAACTTGCATAGCTACCTTCCATGCTGGATCTGCAAGTGCTTCTTATAAGTCACTTTGGCTCCTTTAATTCTCTCATAATCTCAGCCATCAAGGCCATATTAACTATGTGAGTAGAATCCTTCCTTTGCTCCTCTATTCTCTGAGACCTCCTTGGTCCATCTGCCTTCTCCTCAACAGATGTGGGCATAGGATTATTGTGGTCATAGAGCTACTTCACCCAATGCAGCAATGGCTTTTCCGATGGGGTGATGTCAGGTTGGTGAACTTTTTCCTCATCATCTGAAGATGATGCTTCCTCCTCCTTAAGGATAGGGACAACTCTCGTGGCAATATTAATAATGGACTACTTTTTCGCTTGATGATAAAGTGGAAGAACTTGCCTTCTCCTCCTCCACTGTATGTTGCTGCTCCTTGAACACTACATCACAGCTCGCAATGATCTTCTTTGCCTCTTGGTCATATAATTTGTAAGCCTTCTACTCATTACTATAACTCAAGAGGATACATTTTCTGCTTTTTGGTTTTAACTTGTTTCTCTTCTCATCTGGAACATATGCATAACATTCACATCCAAAAATTCTGAAATGTGAGACAAATGGTTTCTTACCAGTGTAAACCTCATGAGGTGTTTTTCCCTTGAGAGCCTTTATGTAGCTCCAATTTAGAATGTAGACTGCACTATTAACAATTTCAGCCCAAAAATCGTTAGGCAATCCCTTGCCCTTTAGCATGCATCTTGCCATCTCCACAATGGTGCAATTCCTACGTTCCACAGCACTGTTCTACTGAGGTGTGTGAGGCATCGTTAATTGATGCTTGATCCCTTTGCTCTTGCAAAAGTCTTCAAACTCCTTTGAGTTGAACTCACCACCACCATTTGTTCTAAATTTCTTCACACTTTTCCCTGTTTCATTAACAAGCTGTATCCATTCTTTAAACTTACCAAAAAATTGAGCTTTATCACGAAAGAAGTACACCCACATCTTCCTACTATAGTTGTCGACAATCAACATAAAATAAGAAGATCCCCCCAAGGCCTGTGTAGGCATCTTACCACACAAGTCAGCATGCACCAACTCTAAGGGAGCCAATGCTCTATTCTTGCTTTCCCTATGGAAATGCATTTCTCTGTTGCATGCCCTTCATACAAGCTTCACATGGTTCCTTCAATTCAGTCACTGCAAGTAGGTGAACAACCATACCTTGCTTGTGCATCTCCTTGAACACTGCAAATCCGATGTGTCCAAATCTTTCATGCCAAAGCTTACTTGTGCCCACTTTAACAGTGGCTGTAAGAGCACCTAGCTCATATAGGTTGTTCCTTCTTTCTCCTTTGCTAACAACTTTGCCAGCACTGTCGAGAATTTCTACATCTGTCTTCTTAAACCTCATTTCATGACCAAGATCAGTTATGGCAGCAACTAATAACAAATTTCTCCTAATTTTGGGAACATACAACACATTTGAAAGCTTTTTTACTTCACCATTTATAGTAACAAAAGAAATAGTACATGTGCCTACAGCAGGGCATTTTGCATCATTTCCAACTGTCATAGTGATGGATTCTTGTAGAGGTTACATAGAACTGTATAGACCTTTATATGTGATGGGAGGCCCCACTATCCAACACCCATGAGTTAGTGGTAGATTCTTCTTGCGTCGAGGAGCACATTTCCTCAATGGTCACTAAAATTTACTCCAACTCTGCTTCAATCGTTTTGGCCATCTCTTTCCCTTTATTTTTAAGGATACCATTCTTTTCATCTATCTTCTTGACACGACAATTTGTAATTGCATGTCCTTTCTTCTTACAGTAGAAGCACTCTCCTTGAAACTTCTTCTTACTACCCTTCTCCTTTTTGTCACCATCATTTTTGGTGGAGGAACCACCTTTGCCTTTTGCATTGGCAGAGAATGCAACATCTCCATTTTTTGCTTCCTTCTCGGGCTTTCAACCTCAACTCCTCCTCCATCAATAATGCACAAAACTCCTCAAAATTCAAAGCTTGAGGTCTCACCTAAGTATTAAGGGCAGTTACTAGTCCATCAAAATTTTGTGGACAAATCTAAAGACACCTCTGAGCTAGCTCCGAGCTAGTCTTTTGTATCCCACAGCCATTTGGTCACCTAGATTCTTAATCCAAATGATGAATGCTTTAGTCGTCTCTCCTTCAGCAAACTTCTCCACTGCTAGTTGATTCTCCAAATTTTGAATCCTTGTTTAGTTTTGTGTTTCATACTGACTCCTCAGTACATTCCAAGCCCTCTGATACTTTGGTTGAATGCCAAAACACTTTCAAAAAAACTTGTAACTAAGGCACACAATGCATCTGCATTCCTTCGTTTCCAAGCTCGTAGAAGATCTGCATTCAGAGGAATCATCACATTAGAATTTGATCGGTCGGGGTTAGGCTATGGTTCTACATCAACAAAGTCTCCAAAAGCTCATAAGAATCAAGGATAGTTGTAATTTTAAACTTCCACAAGGTATAGTTTGTACCATCTAACTTGCCTTCACTGAAAGTTGGTAGACGAATCCTCAGTGTTTGAATAGTCGGTACAGCAGCACCACTTCCTAATGTGCCAAAACTGCTTCTAGAAGTTGACATAATTCCTCTTTGTTGTTGAAGCCTTTGCCTCTTGCGCACTCTTTGATCCCTAGAGCCCTCTGGGCTCTGATACAATGTAAAAATTACACAGCGCAGCAAACAATTCTTTAGCTCTAAACGACTAATACAAAGATAGCTCTATCCACCCATGCACTTCCACTGTGATGCTTAGATGGCGATCTAGACAGAAGATAGGTGAAGAGCTTAAGGCTAGCTAAACAACTCTGATTGGATAAAAGATAGATGATTAATGGCTGTGAAGGGGTTCACCTTTTATAGCCTGTGAAGGGGGTTGTGATGGATGACCTTTTATATGCACCTGTGTGTATTGACCTTCCATGTGCACATGTGTTTGTTGACCTTCCATATGCATGTGTTTGTTTACCTTCCATATGCCCATGTGTCTGTTGACCTTCCATGTGCCCATGTGTCTGTTGACCTTCCATATGCACATGTGTCTCTTGACCTTCCATGTGCATCTCCACTAGTTGGCTATGGAATATTCCCTTTACCATTGGCTAGGGACCTTGATAACTCCCTTACCCTGCAACTCGATCCAATGTGCCTTGAGTTGCTACCAACTTAACTACTCCATCTAACCCAGATATTAGACCCACAACGATCACCTTTTTGCCATCCAGTCAGATAGACCTCATCTGACATACAAGTCAAGACTCAACCAATATCTGGGCTCACATATGGCTTCTCCTCATAATGAGGGCCTTACAACTTTGAGCACCATGGATCATTGGTGGCACCTTATGAGGGTGGGGCATTGAGCATATCTAACACTTTTTACACGCCCAAGTATGGAATTCTTGGAAGAAAAGTGTGTTAAAAGAAAATATCATCCCTTGTGGATTTTCATGCCTTGATTTCGTCAAGGGATAGAGTCGCCCTATCCCATGGTCGACAATGAGAGTGGATTTTAAAGGCTATTTTTGAAGCGAAAAAGAGCTCGAGAGGCCATAAGAGACCAAAATTTCATGCAAAATAAAATGGTTGCAGATCAGTGAGCTGGAGTTTTCCTAGATGGAGTTCGATGCTACGAGCCCAATGCAAGTCTCGGTTCGTTGATCACAATCTGTTTGACCCCCCATCTAATCCCCACAAGGTTTTGCATTATGAAGCAGCTATGTGATTTTGGAAGCCAGAAAGAGCATCTAGCCAGGTTTATAAATTTTGATATCATGAAGCTAGCCGTCCACACAAATCTCATATCCAAGCGTGTTTGCCCCCTCAAAAGTGAAAAAACCACTTTGATCGAAGTGTGAACACAAAACTTGAATCGGTTTTTTTTGTAACCAAAATTTAAGCTTGGTTTAGTGGCTCAGATATGAAAAGCCACATTTCATGAAATTTGGGGGGGGAGGGGGAGGGGTTTCGGCACCCCCAAATCTCCAATTTTTTATCATTTTTTATTGTGAAACCATTTCAGGGAATGCTCTTGGTTGTAATCTCCACCATTTTCTCACCCTTCATCATTGCAGAGATCAACAAAAATGATGTATTATATAAGAAGATCTGATTTCAATCTTTCTCTCTCCTCTCTCCTCTTGTGATTTATTCTCATGGATCAATGTAAAAGACAAGGAGCTGGGTTAAGATGGACGTTTTTGGCCAAACGATGATGTGGGAGTGAAAAGAGACATGAATCGGAGTTGGATGGATCGTCAGCCCTGTGGAAGAGTGTCAACAGACCCCCAACGTCGAGAAACGCACGTCATAATGAGCGGTTTTATGAGAAAAAGTTAGATTTTATTGTTTTATGATGAATTGTTGTTTGAAATTGTCAGTAATGCTTAGATTTGATTGCCAATCCTCTATTTGATCAATCATGTTGAAAGAATCATTAAAAAATCAGTTTTATAATAATTCTATGCAAAACACGCAAAACCCGAGACTAGATAGTTTAAGGGAAAATATGTGATTTTTGGGTTTTTGTGTGCATTTGCCGTTCCCATGGAATGAAACATGTTTAACAAAATCATTTTCCATAGGAGTAATCAGCATATACCTGAAAATTAGTAATTATCTAAATTTTTCTATAAATAAATAAGAAAATTAATCAAAAATAAAGAAAATTAGGTTTTTCACATCATAAAAATAAGTTAAAATATTATTGATGTGTGTGGACTTATGATAGAGCTGAAGCATGAGGCTTAGCCTCAGTTCACCCCAATATTTTTTTAAATGAGTTTTTATTGCTTTCAATAAAGAAAAATACATAAAAAACCATGCCTTACACCTATCAATGCATGCAATACTTTAAACGGTAGGGAGTAGGGGGTTGTTGAGTGGTTGAAGTACATTAAATTCTAATGTTTCATGGCGCATATCATATAGGGTTTAAGGTTTTTTAAAATTAAAAGGGACTAGTAGCACGAGGAAGCTCGATGCTAGTTCTAAGCAATGAAGCAATATCGTAGTAGAAGGAAAACATGAAAAGAATTGTCTTCACACTTTCACGCTGTTGAATTTCAATGAACATTTGTTTGAGAATGACGGTCATATTCACACTTGCATTGATCCACCACATGGTATCGTATCGATGCATAGCACATGTTTGTATGAGTGATGACCCGATGCTGAGAGTGTGAGGTATCCCAAGCCGTAGTAGGCTACATATTCGATTCCTTAGGAGTTATTTGGTGAGGTTTATCTATTATCTCCTGGATCGTTTAATTGAAAGAGTGGACTTTGTTTCGAATGTGTTTTATATTCACGACACATCTTGGGGCCAATCCCCGAGATGTAGGAGAAGCATAGTGGAGCCGCAGTGATCAACCGAGGGGTGCTCCCTGTGTGTGTGCTACGTGGTGTATAATACCAACATGTTTAGGGACTCCTTCTAAGGAGTGGGAAGAGAATATTTTTTAGACTACAAAAGTGGGCAAATGCAAGGTTCTTAGATTCTCCTGGTCATGAGGCCGTGTGGGGTGGTTTTAGGTGAGTAATAGAGACCCGACTAGTGCCTTAGAACCAGTGTAGGTCCCGACACCACAATTAAAAAAGATGTCTTTATCATAGCATAATTTGCTAATGAATTGGCCAATTGGTTCCAATGTCATGGAACCAACTAAAGAGATGCTCTTTCAAACTCAACAATTAAGTATATAGCAATACGATAATACATACGAGGGATGGGATTTCATACCATGTACACCCATTTAGTTGATTCAATTGAAAGGTGAGAAGGATCGAAGCTTGCACGCGAGCTATGGCGGGAGAGCAAGAGCAAGAAAGAGAGAGACAAGAAATGGGAACTCCAATAGTCACAATGTGTGACCGGGCCTTCCTTTATTCAAACTGTCACTAAAAGAATAAAGAATAAAGTGACGTGACGGGCGCCCGCCACCTGCAGTGTGCAGTGGCGGGTACTGTCAGTGTAGTAATACACGGGGCGGCACGGCGGAGGCGCCTTTACCCCCAACAACCTCCCACTTAAAGGCGAATCTGCCCTAGTGAGAGAGAAAAGAAAAAGAAAAGACAGTACAAATGTACATAGGTACAAGGGATGAGGAAAGGTGACATCTCATCCAACGCCCATCAACCTCCTGAGGAAGGCAAAGCGCTCAGTAGTGAGGCTCTTCGTGAGCAAATCTGCAGGATTCTCGTCAGTGGAGATCTTGACAAGGTCAACAGACCTGTCCTCCACGACACCACGTATGAAGTGATACCTCACCTCAATGTGTTTCGTCTTCGCATGGAAGACCGGATTCTTAGCCAACTGAATGGCACTCATAGAATCCGAATGCAGTGTAGGTGTAGCATCAATCCCAAGGTCAGCAACTAGATGGCCTAACCATATGGCCTCCTTGCAAGCCTCAGTGGCTGCAACATACTCGGCCTCAGTGGTAGACAAAGCCGTACACTTCTGAACCCTGGACATCCAAGAGATAGCCCCTCCAGCATAGGTGAATACATAGCCAGAAGTGGACTTCCTACTATCTGCATGTCCTGCATAATCGGAGTCAGTGTACCCCACGACCCCTGTATCCTGGCTGCCATAGCAAATACACATATCTGTTGTGCCCTTCAGGTACCTCATGATACCCTTCACGGCATCCCAATGTCTGCTGCCAGGTGTAGCCATATAGCGTGCCACAACACCAACTGCATGTGCAATATCTGGACGAGTGGCTATCATGGCATACATCAAACTGCCCACGGCTGATGCATAAGGGATCTTGGCCATCTCGTCCCTCTGCTCATCTGTCTGCGGACAATCGGCCTGTGATACCTTCACATAAGAAGGTAATGGACAGCCAATAGGCTTTGCGTCCTGCATGCGGAAGCGCTCAAGGACTTTATGAATGTACTCCTGCTGTGAGAGATACAAAAGTCCCTGATGCCTATCGCGCTTAATGCGCATCCCAAGTATATGTGAGGCCTGTCCCAAATCCTTCATCTCAAAGCTCTTCTTCAGCTGAGATTTAAGAGCATCTAGCTCATCATGAGCTTTCCCTACTATCAGCATATCATCAACATAGAGTACCAAGATAAGCAAACTGCCATCACGGGCTTTCTTCGTGTAAAGACACGGATCCATAGCACTCCTGCTGTAGCCCTGTGACTGCATAAAGGCATCAAACTTATGATACCATTCCCTAGGTGCCTGCTTCAAGCCATACAAGCTCTTCTTCAACTTGCACACTAGGTGCTCCCTGCCAGGTTCTGCAAAGCCCTTAGGCTGATCCATATAGATCTCATCATGCAAGTCCCCATGTAGAAAAGCCGTCTTGACATCCATCTGATATAGATCTAAGTCAAGCTGTGCAACCAAAGCCAAGACTAAGCGCAGGGTGGTCATCTTAACCACAGGAGAGAAGACCTCATCAAAGTCCACACCATGTTCCTGCTTAAAACCCTTTGCTACCAATCTAGCCTTGTATGCCGGCTTGGGGTGTCCAGGGGTACTTTTCAGCTTGTACACCCACTTGCATGGCAAAGCCTTCTTGCCCTTAGGCAAGGCAACCAAATCCCAAGTCTCATTCTTATGCAGGGAGTCTATCTCAGACTGCATAGCCCTCTCCCAGGAGTGACTGTCACCCCTGCGCATAGCCTCATCATAAGTGAAAGGCTCTCCTGCATCTGTAACCAAAACATAATGCATAGAGGGCTGAAATCTGTCAGGTGGACGTCTATCTCTAGCAGACCGTCTCACCACAGGCTCTGCTGCCTGTCTAACACCCTCGCCCTGTGGAGAAACTGCTGCAGGCTGTACTACTGGCTGTGCTGGAGCTCTAGGCTCCTCCTGAAAGATCACTCTGCGGATCTCAACCACCTTCTCAGGCTGCCTATGCATCTTGTCTTCATGGAAGACGACATCATGGCTGCGTACTATTTTCCGCGCCTGCGGATCCCATAGGCGATAGCCCATCTCTCCTGACTCACCATAGCCAAGGAATATGCATTTAATGCTCTTTGGATCCAATTTACTCCTCTTGTCCTTGGGCACATGGCAGAATGCCTCACATCCAAAGACACGGAGATGCGCATAAGAGGGTGGCTTACCAGCCCAAACTTCCTCTGCAACCTGGAAATCCAATCCACTGGAAGGCGATCGGTTTATGACATGCACTGCCGTACTAACTGCCTCAGCCCAAAAACTCGGGGGTAGGCTTGCATGGCTAAGCATAGAGCGCACACGCTCCTGAATAGTCCTGTTCATGCGCTCAGCCAAACCATTCTGGGGTGGGGTGTAAGGGGCGGTCAACTGACGCTTAATACCCCTGTCATCACAAAACTGCTCAAAAGCATGCGAGACATATTCTCCCCCATTATCTGTCCTAAGGCATTTCAGCCTATACCCAGTCTGGTTCTCAACAAGAGCAAGCCATCTCTGAAAAACTGCCAAGACATCGGACTTCTGCTTTATGGGATAAGCCCACACTTTCCTAGAAAAATCATCAATGAAGGTAACGAAGTACTTCGCGCCACCCATAGACATGCAAGGCATAGGCCCACAAACATCGGAATGCACCAATGCCAAGGGCTCACTCATGCGTGGCCTACCCGATTTCTTATGCGTAGACCTATTCTGCTTACCATAAAGACAATGATCACACGAGTCAAAACATGCATAATCCAAAGGCGGAAGATACTGCAAACCAGATAACATTTTCATTCCTTTCAAAGACATATGCCCCAAACGGGCATGCCAAAGTGATACATGTGGGATAGAGCCCACTGCCAAAACATGGTCTACAGAAGACCCAGATACAACAAGAGGATAGAGGCTGCCATCCTTGGCGCCTCTAGCAAGCACAAGTCTGCCTTTGGTAATCTTCCAGGCAGAATCCCCAAAACAGACATGAAATCCTGCATCATCCAACTGTCCTGCAGACATAAGACTACGCGTAAGCGCAGGTACATGACGTACATCCCTGAGCAAAAAGGAACTGCCAGTGGAAAACTGCAACTGAATATCTCCACAGCCCACAATATCAAGAGACCTGTCATCTCCAAGTCTGACTGATCCAGATACAGTACGGTAAGAGTGAAACCACTCACGGTAAGGCGTCACATGGAAGGACGCACCTGAATCCAATAACCAGCACTGTGCATACATACTAGGTGTCTCAGTCAAGTGTGAAGCATCAGAAGAACTAGCTGCAAGTATAAACTCATCACCACCATCGGACTCTTCAGTCTGCGTGACATTAATTTCCTCAATCTTGACGTTGGACTTCGCAGGTACTATGCTGCGATCAGAGGACTTCTCCTGCACTTTATCTTTCCCCTTATCCTTGCGCTTCTCATTGCGCAACTCATGACACTGTGGTCTAATATGGCCCTTTTTCCCACAATGATGACAAGTGACATTTGCATTGCGTCCACGCGACTTACTACGCGACTTGCCACCACGAGATTTAGACCGACCCTTCTGCGAGTCACGGCCTCGGCCATTACCACGGTCATACCTGTCATTCCTGCCTCTAACTGTCAAAGCATGACTACCACGAGAGGCATCCAAGTTTTTGCGATTCACCTCTTCCTGAAGAAGAGCACTCTCAACATCTGCCAATTTTAGAGTAGCACTAGAGGCACAAAGAGCAGTGCGGAATACATCCCATGACTCATTCAGAGTTCCAAGCAAGAAAAGAGGAGTTACTTCCTCTCCAAAGGTGATATTCTGCGAAGTCAGGTTCTTCAGTATAGCATGGAACTGGCTCAAGTGAGCAGACATAGTCGCATTATCCTTCATGCGCAGATCCATAAGCTGCTTCAACCAGTACATCTGACTCGCCGGACTTTTCTTATCATAAAGATTCTTGATCTTATTCCATAGATCCCATGCACTCTGTGCTTCCTCAAATACATTATAATGTACCTGTTCAGTGAGAGACAATACAATCGTGGACTTGCATAGCTCATCAAGTTCAAGCCAGTCGTCAATGTCCATAGTTTCAGGCTGCTCCCCACTCAACCGAAGTGGCTTAATCTGAGATTTCTGCACCAAAACCTGCCATATTTGACTCTTCCAGTAAGAGTAGTTGGTACCATCCAACTTTGTAATGTTAAAGATGGCACTATCATGCGAAGATGACGCCATTATACAGGCTGGAAATGCCCAAACAGTCCAAAACTGCTTGCTGTTTTACTGCAGAAACTGCCCAAAAATGACCAAAACGGGGTCCAAAGGGTGAGCAAAGTGTGCCAAAAGTTGCTGCCCACTTAGTACTAGGTGCGGTACACCAAATCAGGATATTTCAGCATGAAAAGTACACCTCAGTCCACCAATAACTGCTTGCTGTAATAAATTGCAGGTATGCAGTCTAGAGAGCAAACTGTCCCAAAATAGGATCCAATGTCAAGCAAACAATGCTAGGTCCAAAGCCGGCATGAAACGGACATAAGCAAGGCCAATGACAGTGAAAAGAACATGAGCTCAACACCAAGCATGTCAAAATAACATCTGCCAGTGAAAGGCACACCCCCAGACACTCTAGGCAAAGTGTTCCTGTAACTGCCAAAACCTGACACAAATAGGTATCTGCTCAAAGAGAAAGATCCAAATATGAGACTCAGCTCATAAGCATCCTGTGAACCAAGAGTACATCAATGCATATCCATAAAGATCGGAGTATGATCCCAAAGTCTCAATGTGTATGTAGCTGCTCAAGACATAAACTGCTTCAAATACATGTAAGTGCTCCAATAGCATGCAACTGTCAAAGGTCAAGAAAGCATGTAAAATGCTCCCACTGGCACAAAAGGCGTACAAAGCGAGCTCAGAAGCTCAAACAACCCAAGAGAAAGCACCAGTGATAAGTGACCCTGTCAATGCATCAAGCGCATCCAAGAGAGCATGACATACATGAAGCACCGGTCATATTAACCATGAAGCAATACATAAGCCCAAATAAGCTCTCGGTCAACTCAATGACATCCAAATAGCAACCAAGATCAGTGATCAAGTAAGCCGGGAATGCTCAAATACATCCAAATCCAAGCTCCAAATGTCGGTATGGCATACACGAACCAAATAGCATATGTCACGAACCAAAGCATGTAATGCAAAAGCCTAACTGTCAAGCAGAGACATGAGGCATAGGCGGTCCACGAGCATGCCGAGTCGGTCCAAATGCCAGTGAAGACGGAGCTAATGCGAAGCTCAAAAGCATCCCATAATCTCATACATATGCTCCAAGTCGTCCCCAAATGTCAGAGATATCATGCCAAAGCTCAAAGCATACATCCGGTATCGGTAGGTAAGTGCCAAAGCATGTAAAGTACCTTCAGCCCACTGTTATTCCAGCATGTATTTACTGTTCTAAACAGTAGATTTCAGCCCCAAATTCAAGCCAAAATCATGGTCAAACCAAATGCATACATCCCCAATACATCCGGGTAGGAAGTAGACCGCATACGGGCATCAAACAAGGTAACCGGAGTAGAGTATAAGCATTAAATGCCAATGCCAAGTGTGGCTGCCCTGTTTCCAGCACTGTATAACAGTAAATAACAGTCCCAAATCAGCCAATATTTCAAGCCAAAATCATGGCATAATCATGTGCATACATTCCCAAGGCACTAGGCATCATGTAGACCGCATACGGGCATCAAATAGCACAACCGGAATGGAGTATAAGCAACAAATGCTAATGCCAATGGTGCTACCCTGTTTTCAGCCTGTTATGACAGTTTATGATAGTCCCAAATCTGAAGAAATCAGCCCCGAAAGATCAAGACCAATACCCAAAGCTTGAATGACATCAAACATGAAGTCTATAGCCCTCTTGATCAAGGTAGAGAGCAAGAAGCAATGGCCAAGTGTGGAGCTGAAGTAGATGAGTGCTCACAGCCTGGAAAAAATGATGCAATCTGCCCTGTTGGTGCTGAACTTGCTGTTGCTCCACATGGGCTGAAAAGGGGGTAATGGGGGGCTCAATGATGGCCCAAGGTAGGCACATACCAAGCCATGAAGGCCCAATGCAAAGGGGAGGGAAGATATGAGCTATGGAGCTCAAGAAGAGTGGCTGCCCTTTGTTCCTGCCCTGTTTCAATCTGAGAATACACTCAAATGCCTGCAAATGCTGAAGCAATACCTCAAGGGCAAGGCCCTGATGAAGCTCAAGAAGGCCAGGATGGAGCTCGGGAAGCCGGGGAGAGTCGGGAGCTCAAGAGGTCGGCTATGGCTGCCGGGATGGAGACCCAATGCGTGAAGCGAGTCGATGCGAAGGTCGGGAAGCACCGAGTCGAGCTCGAGCAAGAGAATGCCAAGCTCTGATACCAGTTGAAAGGTGAGAAGGATCGAAGCTTGCACGCGAGCTATGGCGGGAGAGCAAGAGCAAGAAAGAGAGAGACAAGAAATGGGAACTCCAACAGTCACAATGTGTGACCGGGCCTTCCTTTATTCAAACTGTCACTAAAAGAATAAAGAATAAAGTGACGTGACGGGCGCCCGCCACCTGCAGTGTGCAGTGGCAGGTACTGTCAGTGTAGTAATACACGGGGCGGCACGGCGGAGGCGCCTTTACCCCCAACATCAATATCAACTAGGAATCCCCCTTTACTAATAATTGATGAATACCACTTCTCTTACTAACATTCAGTACCATTATTAGGGATTTAGATTCTTCCATATTGTTACTAAATCCTAACCCAAGGTAGGTGAGTAGGAGATGCTATTTCTTTCTTGTGTAAGGATATTCAAAGCTCCATTGAGATATCAATTTACAGCCTGTATTTAGCAATTATATTCTTCTTTTTATGAGGAGATACTACAATCGAAGGAGGAGTTATACAAGGCTGCTATAGAGCTTGTCTCTATTAAAGAAACTCTATCTAATTTATTCAAACAAATAGAGCAACATACTAAATTATTAGAAGCCTAGAAAGTGGAGATATCCTCTTTGCAAGCCCAATTAACTACAATCAAAACTCAAGTAGCTATTGTTACTAAGGAAAGATATTGTCTTTCTAATGAAAACCAGAAGTTTCAAGCTTTAATTATGCACAGACAATGGAGCTACAATCAGCAAACTCTGCAATCAATAGCCCAAATACCCAAATCAAGGAGTTGAAAGAACAATTGGCTCAGTTATGCTCTATTCCACCATATTACCCCTAGTGTCTTCTTTATCAGATACAAACTTGGTTGCTCTCTAATGTAGTGCAATACTATGTCTGCTATTTCAAGCCAAGCTAGAGAGACTATAATCTAGAATGGATTTTTTGTGGACGTATTTTGAGAAATTTATGGAATATATCCTGCTAGATCATTCCTTTTTTGTACATTATCAACAACAAAAGTTGGCATTTTATATGAATTTGTCCACTATGGATTTGTGTCCTCTAAAGGATGGATGGAGTGGTGCTTGGTCATCTGATTTGTTGTGAAAGTGGTGAGAATGGTCTTTGAACCCTCTATTACACCTAACACCATGCTGATGGCTTACCTATATATTCGAGGTGATCTTGTGATTCCAAAGGATTAGGATTTGTCTTAGTATGTAGGGGATATTAATTTGCAAGCTGTCCTTTACGTTCAACATCTAGAGATAAGGATAGATAATACTTTCCATGATTATTCATCCAAAGTGGCTGACTTCCCTGAAGTTTCTTGGCATCCAATGATAGATTTTGGTTGCCTTGAATCCTCACCAATTAAAACCCTTTACACATCTGCAAAATGCTAACCAACTGAGGAAGGATCTTTTAGCCTATGTTTCTATATGAACTCCTCTTAACATATCAATCTTCAAAGCTTGCAATAGTCGATTTGTTTTGGGCCCATTGGTACCTTCACTTATTTATTATCAATTGATGGCTCACATATTTCGATCTCATTTACCTATACTTCAATCAACTCCACATATTATTCCTCCTTTTCTTTGTCAACCTCAAACAAATCCCCAAATTCTTGTTTTTACTTATTTTTTGTTTATCATAAATCATGTTTTTTCACCTTTTCCACCTTGCCCTTTACCATCTACCACACTCTTTTCCATTTTTTCAACATATTTCCTAACTCCTTTCTTATCAAACTATACCTGAATCTCCATCTTTAAGTCTTTCTTATTTTTACACTTTTGTATATTTGTCACTTCATCCTTTAATGTTTGTTTCCTTCCTTCTTCTACATCTTTTATTCCTAATCCACCTTAGTTGGTTAATAGCCACTTAGGTTTTGATTTGCAGATACCTAGACGCAAAGGATAAAGTCAAAGAGATTTGTTGACAGTGCCCTAGATTAATTGGTCTATCATTCCACGAGAATGGAAGACTCCTATACAAGTTATCAAAGTTATTTGTAGCTTGCTCAAATCTATCATCAATCTACTAATCCTTCACTTAGATTAGATACTTATTTTGCTTGGCACTTAGTGTACATGCATCGTCATTCTCATAATGATCATAAGCCACTACCTAAATTATGTCTTAATACTAATGTGGATGTTGATCCCCATTAGTTATACATATTATATTTACATGCTCTATGTCTTCTGAGCAAATATATTATACTTGTGGATAGAATGTGTTGTTTGCAATTCTTTCAAAATCCTCCCAAGACATTTGTGGATGATTCCCTTTCCATAAACAGATTTAGAAACCATCAAGATTTCAAGTGTGATATAATCCATTGATTCTTGATGTATCTTTGATGTGCCATAATGTTATATTCTATTTTTTGGAGGTACCATTCATGTGACTATTTTATGTTTAGTTTGTATATGTGGTATGTGAGTTGTGTATAAAAGTGTCGTGGCTTAATGAAGCTGGTTGAGATTATGGTTCTTCGGTGAATGCCAATTTTTTTATGAATTGCAATGGACAAATGAAGAAACATATTATATCCTTTACAAATTTGTCATGATTTTATCTTTTTAGGATGAATTAATGGATACAAGGTGTTTTTCTTTCATTAGAATTGTTTGCAAGATATAAGTTCTTACAAGGGGTCGAGGAATGCGGATTTGTTTGAGCTACAGTTGATGATTGAAGATGGTTATTTTAGAGGTTTTATTCTCCTATTCCAAGGTCGCAAGGATGCTCCTTGATTAAGTGTGGGGATCTGTTGAGTGCTAAAATGACTATATTTTTAGCTAGTTTTTGTTGGATTTTTGGGTGGTTTTTATTTGATTTTTTGGTAAATTGATTGGTTTTTAGATGGTTTGAAATTGTATGTTAGAATGGATTGAGTAAGTTTGAGAAGCTTTTAAAGTTTCTAGTTGAGTTATGATATTTTGATTGGTTTTGTGGTGCATCTATTTGATTCTGATAAATCTATTTTACTTCTATTTTAGTCTCTTTTCTTTCTGATTGTTATGATTGTAGATAAATGATTTGAGGAATGATTGAGATTTGGATGGTTTTTGATGGTTTGAGTTGGTTTTGATATGAGCTATGATGTTTTTATGTCTTATGTAGACCTTTTGTAGTGTATTGTTGAGCTTCTATATGCCTTGTGGTGTCTTTTGTATGCTTTTGTAAGTGTTCTGATGAATGGATGTTTATCTTGGGGATGTTTTCTAATCTTTAAAGAGAATAATAGAAGCTCTTAATAGCTCGAAGAATCAAAAGAAGTAGTTGATGAAGGCTTAAAATTCATATCAGGCATACCTCTTCGAAGAGATATCCTCTACCAAGAGAGGATTTTTAAGTGTCATTTATTTATTATCCTCATGTACTGTTGAGAGAGAGAATATGTGAGAGAGAGTATATGAAAGATAGCAAATTTCTATAAAAAAACATTGTATCTAAATGAGAGAGATTGAGAGAAAGACTATGAAGACTATGAAGATGATCAAATATGAATACTATATTATGAATTCCATTCAAAGTTGATCATTCCTTTGTGTTCTTTTGATTATTTGATAGTTTCTATGAAGAATATATTAAAGACTTGTGATAAATCTATGGGAGATTCACTAGATGATGTTGCATGAAGAATGGTTGCTCTTGGTGTTCTTTTTCTTCTTGTGGTTGATTAAAGTATGAAGAGCATGCTTGTTGGTGTGACAAGATATATTTCTTGCCATAGTTTCTCTATTTTCTTGGTGTTCCTCTTGGGGCTCCATGGTAGTTGAAGGTTGGAATCCACTTCAAGTGGGTGAGTGGAGAATTCCATAGCATCCATTTTCCATAAGCCAAGGTATTGACAGCCATATCCTTTGTCTCAAAGAGAAAACAAAATAATTATTCGATAGATATTTTACAAATTGAACTCCGATACCTAATACATGTCATTTTTCTCTCATCTAAGCCCTCAAAACCTTAGTAGGATGCCAATAGCCACCATGACAAGTCCCATTAGGGCCGTATCTTGATAATTGGAGAAAACTTTAAATACTCCATTATCAAGAAGATACATAAAGTAGCCACCTTCTTTTTCATATGTTGCAAATGAACTTCTCACTTCTTGGTTTTAGACATTCTTTGTAGATGAACTTCCTCTTATAGGCATTCTCTGAGGCTATGTAGTGCCTCCATCTATAGTTCCTCTAGTTGCAGGCATTCTTTGAGGCTGTATAGTGCCTCCATCCAATGTTCTCTAGAAATACCCCCACATGGTGCACTACCTGCTCCTCCACTAAGGCTAATAGCTATGGAACTTAGTTGCAATGTCGCTTTTGGATTGTCTCCTTGCATGCTACGGTCCTTTGTGTGAGGTATGGGGTTCTTGCCCTTGTTGAGGTCTGTAGGTGTGAAAGTCAAGTCCATGATGGTTGGAGAGGTTACCTTTTTCTCCCTGAAAAAACAATGGCTTCCTTTGTATGCTTGAAAATGAGAGATTAAGGCCTTCATTATGTAGCAAGGCAAATTCATAAGTTGTAGAAGCACTAACTATGATATCTTCCCTTAGATATCCTTGAGGCGACAAGAAGGTAAGGCCTAAGGGACCATGTGCAAGCACATTTGAAGACTAAATGATCCAAAAGGTGATAAGGTGTATAGGTGCTACATGTAATTTTGCATGGGGAGAAGAGAGAGCATGATGTGAATGGAGCAATAACTAATGTGTCTAGGATAGCAATGTTGTGGAGTGTACCTAGAATTGGAGTGTCATGTGCCTAGGTAGTCACCTACATGAGAGGCTAAGGGAAGGCTAAAGATTGCATGCTTGTGTGCTGTGTGATGGAAAACTGAGTTCCAACCACCACCTAGTAGCAATTGCCACCCAAACGAGTCAATTTACTAGCGAGTCACTACCTATCTTCTTACTTTTCTTGGAGCAATTGTTTTGTCTCTCTCTTTCAATGCCTTCATCCAAGAAGAAGGTTCAAAATCTTCAACCTAGAGAAGTGTAGTAGCAAAAGGCTCATTAGCAAAAGATATTTTGGTGATTAGAATGGTTCTTATCTCAAAGAAAAAGTAACCAAACAAAATTGAACATTGTGGCAAACCTTCATTCCATTATAGGTGGTCAAGAATGCCATGTGGTGGAGGGAGCACGAGTTCCCACCATGTGGAAACTTCCCATGCATAGTCCACTTCCTCTCCCAAGCATGATGCTTCTGAAAGTGGGATTTGATGGCCCACACTCACTCTCCACTCCCCTATCTCTTCTACCCCCTCCATTCAGTGCCAGTCATCGCGGGACTAGGATATCCCCCTCCTACAACCAAAGCACTCAAGAACACACCATTGAATGTTTCCTTGTGGTGGATGGTGCCAATGCCTCTCTAGGAGGGCTATGGAGTACCTATTCCAAAGGACCTCCTTGAAGATCCCTCATGTGTGGGATCCTCACAATATCCCCCCTCAAATCACCATGATGCTCTGTGCCATTCATTCATCCCCATGCAGGGAAATCTAGTATTCCAACATGCCACATGTGGGAGCTCATGCTCAACTACCAAGACCCACGGACCACTTAGTGTTTCAAGCCTTTCAAGCCAAGTGCAATGGCTATCTCTCACATAGCCATATGTGCACTCACACCTATGAATGTAATGTGCTTATCTTCATGCCCAATTGAGTTGCCTCCTCCCATGATGAGCTCTCTTGTAGCTCCACGATCCAAGGTGCAAGCTCAAGCAAGCTCAATCCTTAAGCTCCAAGCTCCAAGCTCCATTGTCGGGTGCAAGAGAAGAGAAGAGAAGAAGGGAGGAGAAGATGGAGAGCTTCTCCACCATGGTCCCTCACCCTCATACATTCAGTCCCTCACACTCCCTCTCTCAAGCACAAGCACAAGCACAAGCAAGAAGAAGAAGAAGAAGAAGAAGAGAGCTAGTTTTGGCCACACACAAGAATGAGCTTTTTCATTCACTTTTTGCCTTTTATACATGCCCTACCTCCTCCTTGGGTGCCCATTCCTAATTTACATGACCGGCCATTTTAGCCTAGGTCCTCTTTCCCTATTTCCTTTCTATTTGCATTGTTCCTTCACCCATGCCCATCTACATTTATAATTTGCACAAAAGGGAGCTTGGCACTCTTTTAAAAAAAATTAGGGTGTGCTTTTATATTTAAAATGCATTTTTCCTTTTTGTACTTGCCTTGGACTTTTAAAGTTGCTCCTGTGCTTTTGGCCTTTTTCCTCTTATTTTTCCATTGGGTCGCCTATTTTTGCTTTGCCTTGCATCTTTTGATTTTCTTTCTCTTTCTTTGCACTAGGGTTAACATCACCCCCTCCTAGTCGAGTGCTAGTCCCATGGAACTTGTTGGTGAAGACTTGGGTGGGGTTGAAGGTTTGCCATGTGGATCAATGATGGAGCTTTGGGGAGAAAGCATAACAAAATGGATGTGAAGTTGTGAAGGCTGAGGAGAGATCATGTTGGTGGCAAGGGCCTCTGAGGTTGATGGTTGGTTATGGGTTATCGAATGTACCTGAAAAAAAAGGAAGTGCACTACCTGGGGGTGTGCCTACCTCACTGTGCAGTGCATGGTGTCCGTGCCGGTGGAACTGGGAGTTGGGAAATCCTGTGGTGTTGTCCCAAACTTAAGGACCTAGATCGTGCAAGTGGAGGTGTTGTGGATATAACTTAGGGGGATAGGTCTAGCCGTAGGTGAGTGTAAACTCCCTAGGCATGGGAAGGGGCTAGGGATATAATTGTCCCTAGGTGTAATGTATGTGGCACTCTGATGGTACAAGAGAACTCCATTTCTTCCTTTTCTTGTGCTTCATGTCTTTGTCTTTTCTTTGCTTTCTTTCTCTCTCTTTTTTAAAAAAACATTTAATACATTAGGAGAGAGAATGCTAGATGTCATCCCAATGCTCTTTGGAGCTAATTGCGAACAAGGAGGCTTAAGAGACATGGTAAGGAAGGGTCTGCTCTGCAAGTAGCCTTTTATATGAATATGTATATTTAGGGGTGTCGTTGACAAGAAGGGGTGACACACTTGGTGAAGTGGCTATCGTTCATATCTTCAAGGACTGCCATACAAAAGGAAGGTAGGAGCATGGTCCTCATCATGAGGTGGGCCATCGGGCAGCTATTGATTCTTGCATTAAGATAAAAAAAGAGTGGCAGCAATTGGGTATCTTCTGTTATGGGCTTTTGCTTGAGCAAAATCCTGAGTAACCTAAGATAATTACAAATAGTGAGATGAATGCAGGGTCAGAGTAGGATGAAAAATCATCAAGGAAGTATGTGATGGATGGGTGGATGTCCCTCTTAGTGAATATTAACCACTCCTCTTGACTCCTTGCATTTAAATTATAGAACTTGGGAAAATCATACTTGCCATGCACATCTGGGTTATAGTCTACCCCTATTCTCTGCGGATATGGCATGTAGATGGGATCATTGTGCTCTCCAAGGCCATCTAAGCATCAAGGTTGGAGTCAAGACACATCACCTCCATTTCGATTGGGCTTCGTATCTGCTGACGATCTTTGGGATCTCTCAAACCTTGCCTTGCCAATATTCCACATGCTCTTTTTGCCACCTTGTAGTGTATTTTTCTCTTTCATCTATCCATCAATTTTCTAGTCATTGTGCAAGTGTGATCACCTACTCCACCACTCTTAGAGATAAGATCCTATCTAAGGAGCAAGGGTAGTGGAAGGAGGACTCAAAAGGTCGGCATTTGTTCTCCCACTGCTCCTAGACATCTAGTTCCTAGGCCTAGTTATAGGATAGCATTCTTCTCTTTGCGGGATCTGGACTTCAAGAACTTGCTACAGTTGGGGGCTCTCAGCCTCCTCTGTGCTTGTTCCACCATCTCTCTTCTCTTCCTTTTTGCTTCCATCACCCTTTTTGGAACTGCACTTCCCTCGGGATCTTCACATGGCATCTCCTGCCATGGTAGGCTAGGCTCACATGGTTGCTCTTCCTCATCTTGGCCTTGCTCAAAGTTTGGCCCCTCTTACAATCGCTCTCTTGGCTTTTTAGTAGGGTGTTTCATCTGTTATTCCTACTCTCTAAATCCTAACTCCTTCAGCTCCTTTCTCTAGAGCCCAGCTTACCTCAAGTACTATCATTGTTTCTCTATGCTTAGGCTAGTGCTAGCTGTAGGGGTATGCTCCTGGAGACCGTACCTTTATGGCTCTTCTTGTAATTTCTAGCTTCCTTTTTATCCCCTCTACTATGTTCTTGCCTTTAGCCCTTCTACTGTGCCCTTCTACTGTGTCACATGCAACACAGTATTAAAAAAGGCTTGTTGTTGGACTTCTATACTTGCCTCAACATCTTTTTCCCTTACTAGTGCCATGATTTGTTCACTTTGTGCCAAGGAAAGGCATTCAGTAAGGTCCGTGAGCCTTCTAGCACTCTTTTATTCCCAAGCCCTGGCCTTCTCCTCCATCTTTTCTATGCCTGGAGTCTGGTATTGAGACAGCATTCTTGCTCCTTCCATGGTCTTGAATATCTTCTCCTTGTACTATATGGTGGTTCAATTGCTCTTCTAGCCATTCTTGCTCTTGGAGGGTCACATGGAGTAGATTTTGCACCTCTATCAGTCTTTTAGCTAACACCTCATCTTTCAGTGCCCTAGCGTCATGTAGTTCTTTGAGCAGTCATTCCTTTTGTTGTTTCTCCTTATGGAACTCTACATAGGCTTGATTCTTCACTCTTTTCAACTCCTTGATGAGCTCATCTCCAATTTTCTTTAGTTGCTCAAGGTGCTCCTCCATGTTCTTATTTTATTGTAAGAGGACTAAGAAATCCATCTCCAACCATATCTTCTCCTCTGCCTTCATGTCATGGGGCTCTTTTGTGCTCTCTTCTTCCTTCTTCACTTCCAACTCCTTCTTCAAGTCATCTATTTGTCTCTATTGGGTGGCTATTTGCCACGTCTTTTCAAGCTGATAAGTTGAGAATGCATCTCTTTTCACCTCCGGCGCTTTGCCAACACTACCTTCCTCTCTTCCTTCACCTTTTCCGGTTGGGCTATCATCTCTTTTACGTATTCATCATAATTCATTGGCACTCGCATAGTCAAGGGTATGGATGTCATTGAGGCTTCTATTCTAGGATTTTTTGGGTCTCTTCTTGTCTATGTATCTATAGCAACTAGCCTCTTTATCCCTAGTTCTAGGGCTCCTCCACTTGGTGCTAGGCCAAGTTGTTGCATTGTGCTAACTAGGTACTACATCCAAGCCATCACATTTGCTTTGGTTCATTGTGGCTTTTGCAATTTCCTGTGTGGTGGTAAGCGTGGTAACCATGATAGGCGGATGGTGGGTATAATGGAGCCTTCCCCTTGCCTGCCACTACAAGTCCTTGAGCTACTTCTACTGCTACAGCATCGGTGCCTGGTGCATCTTCTAGGCTCATCCTTGCCAACTATTCTGATTAGAAGGTTCGCTCAACTAACAATCTAAGGGCAAGAGCAACCTGCTCATCATCTTCTCTTTTAGGCCTTTTCTCCTCTTTTTGCTTCCTCCTTTTCTCTTCTTCAGCCCTTTTAGGCACTTCTTCAACCTTTTGTAGGCATTCATCCTCTTCCTCCCTCTTCTTCTTTCATTTCTCTTCTGGCTTTCTTGATTCTTTCTACACAGCTTCTAAGTCCTTGTCCCCTTCTGTTGTAGTTTCCTTCTTTTTGCTGTTTTTTTTTTTTGCTTGAGATCTTCTCTATTTAATGATTTTAGAGTTCTTCAAGTCCATTTTATGAGAAGTCATGAAGATTTTAAATCAAAGTCGAGATATCACACACCTTCTTGATCATTCATAGGAAATCCTCATCATAATACCCTCAAGCTAATGGCTAGGTGAAATCCACAAATAAGATCCTAGTAAATGTCCTAATTAAGGTAGTCTACACCTCACACATTGATTGGGATAATAAGCTCATGGCAGCACTATGGGGCTATAGGATAGCTTATAAGATGGCCGTAGGGCGAACACCATTCAAATTGACCTACGGGACTAAAGCAATCCTGCCAGTGGAGTTCTTTGTTCTAAGCTTGGGAGTGGCAATCCAAGAGAGATGGGATGGAAAGTAAGCATGGACAGAATGCCTGGTAGAGTTAGAATGCCTATCTGAGACCCAACTCCTAGCAACCCATGCATTGATTTGTGAGAAGGAAAGATGCAAGAGATGGTTTGACAGACATGTCAAACAATGTGACTTCGAGCATGGAAACCTCGTGTTGCTGTTGTACTTTGTAAAGGGCTATAAGTAAAAGATGAAGTTTAGAGGATTGGGACCTTTCAAGGTCTGTAATATCAGTTAAATTGGCAATGTAGAGCTCGTGACTCTAGTAAAGGAAGAGAGCATAGGCTTCTTTAGTGGCAATCACCTTAAGAAGTACTATCCTCCAATGCATTTGCTACACGAGCCTCCAATGGTAGAACCACCAATGATGAACTTAAAAGTCGCCACCATCACTGAGAAAGAGAACGAGGATGAGGAAGCAACATAACCTGACATTTTTTCTGAATTGACAAGGACTGTAGCCACCCGTCACGGAAGTTACCACATAAACGAGAGTTATGAGCCATGTTAGTCATTAGAGTTAGTGTCTATAATATGGATGGTCCAAAAATACTAGATTTTTGGACAAAACTAGTATATTTTTTATATTTTGATATTATTTATTGTAAATATCCTAAAAAGCTATGGAAACTTCTAGAACATGGTGTTATGTAAAAAAAGCAAGTGGCTTTTTCAACCAGTATTGGAGATTTAATGCAAAAAGAAGGATTGGCGAAATCTCACATGTCACGATCGTAGTTTATAGGCAACTAACTAGCACTCCGAACGAGGAGAAGGAGAATGAGTGATCTAGAAGATTTCTGATCAAGTGTCTTAAGGTTTTACCCCCTTTTGGAGCCAATGGAACCATCAGATTTGTGATTTGAGCATCAGATTGTATCTTGGAAGCTTCAGATCTCTAATTTTGCCAAGATCCCCTCCATAAAGAGCTCTTCTTCTTAGCCACAACCCTTCTTCTCTAATTTAGCTATAAATAAGAGGCATAAGGAGCAGTTGAGAGAGGTCCAAGCAAGAGGGGAGAGGCCCTTCTCAAGAGTATAGAGCAAGAGGGAGGAAAAGAGAGGAAAGTAGAAGGATTACCCTCCCCCCACCCAAGAGGCTGTGAGAGGGAGCTAGAGAGGGGGGAGAAGACTGCAAGAGAGGGAATTAGAGAGGGGGTTAGAGAGGAAACGAATTAACTCAACCTCCCCCTATCTCGGTCTTCAACTTGGCAAGTTGCTCTCACTGTCTCCCATCCCGAATTCATTCCATCTTCTCTATCTCTCGAACCCGCTCACAAGCAATGGCTCCAAAGCAAAGAAGCAAAAAGACCATGAAATCTACCGCAACCGCGAGTATTGCCAGAGATACGAGAATGCCCGAGGTTGCCTGAATTGCCGCTACCAACAACAGAACATTGGGTATGGCGAACGCAAGCGCAAGCAAAGACAAATTTCCTAATGACTGTGTGCCAAACCAAGTTGTTCACAACTCAGAAATAGGCTATTATTTTCATATCAGCACATAAAATAATAATAAAAATTAAAATTAAGTGCATAAAATATCAGCTTTTGCATTTACACTTATAGGAGATGTCAGTTCCATCTAGAGAGTGTATTAATATACACACAAACGGTTAACTGTTGCTTATGATTTGTAGATAGATTAATCAAGATTATAATTCGTAAAATCATGATGAAAATAGTTGCAGGAGGTTATTGCATGAAATGAGTAAAGAATGTTATGTGTACTCAAGATTAATAAAATAACTTGATATATTTATTGCCAAACGCGACAATGGTTGGGAGTTGATTAACACTATTTAAAGAATCTTGTAAATCATCTCGTTAAATTATTGTCACAATATTTTTCTAAGTATTAACTAAAGGAAATTCGCTTATGTTGGGTAAGTTAGCCCTAAATGGGAAATTCGTGCCTTGCTTAACAATGTTGAAAGATTTGTACTCAACACTTCTTTATGGGAAGAAGAATCCTCGTTAAAATGTAAGGTTACCTTGGGTTAAGGATCTACCTTGTCTATGTGAAGCTGTGAACTGCACAATAGTGTGATTATCATTGTTTGAAAGGATTGTTTATGTTTGCTAGAATCTAGATCTGATTAAAAACATTGACAAATAGGATAAAAGGAAAGATCGTGCTAGGCTATCCCTAAGCTAGTTGCGAGACTCTACTCCAAGGGGGTCATGATTATCGCTTTGAGAGGCTTAGATTGGCTCTGTAGTGAAAAGGTCTCTCCATAAGATAGTCTCAAGCAATAGGAAATGTGGATGCCAGGGGGGCTCTAGCCATAAATTCTGCATTACTCCTAGAATTTGACAAGCCCCTTCGTGACCCAAGATGGGATCCTGGAATCCTAATACTAGTTACAAGGGAGGAATCTTGGTGGAGAGAATACCCTCGTAGAATTCTGTATATCTTCTGTAGGATCAAAAAAATAAAAATTGTAATAAACTCCCAATATAATAAAGGAATTTTTTTTTAATTTAAGGGTTGTTTGAATTGTATGTGTGATCGTGAAATAAATTACGTGAAGGAACTTGTGATCTAACAGACTAATTAAGGAAGTTGGTTGTATATGTTTCTATAAATGTATTGTAGGTAATTAAAAAACTAAAGATGATATCATCATCAAAGGAAAGAGGGTGGGCATGATCCTCAACGGAGCCGTCCAATGGTAGGGTGGGCCCCGTTAGTTGGGAGCTTTTCTAAATCGGCGATAGAAATAGGAAAATGACTAGTCATTAAGTAGAATCAACTTGCATTGTTTTAGGGGGATGGAATGGGATTTTCCCTTATGGGCAAGAGGGTTGACGTACCACACTCCCCTCCGTCTCCCATTCTCTTTGAACCAACTGCAATGGCAAGTGCGCTTCAGTTCGAGTAATCCTGTAGGAAGTGGAAACTCAAAATTACTTATGCTAGCTGGCTGTTAGGAGCCTGTCTAATTTTAAGAACCTAAAAATTCAGGTCGGTCCTATTGGGTTCGGCCGAAACTCTTCCATTGTTGTGATGTAGACTTAGTAGGGCCTAAGTGACAAAACCCGTGATACTCCAAGGGAGTGCCGAACAACTTCATTTTGAAAAACCTACTGATGGACTATTAAAATGTGTGCCTTGGATTGAGACTGGTGGACACCTCACAAGGTGGATAGTAAATGTATAATCACTTCATTAATGAAGTGTGTGCCTTGATCACTAACTAGTTTGATGGAGCAATCGAATCATGAGATCACCTACTCCCAAAGGAACTTAGCCGCGGTCCTAGCGTCATTCTTCTTGGTGGCTCGAGCTTCCGCCCATTTTGTGAGATAATCCCTCACTACAATTATGTACATTGTTTGTGAGCACTATGTTGTAGAGCTAATGGGCCCAATGAAGTCGATTTCCTATTTTTCAAAGGGTTGTCATGCTATTACTGGGGTCAACTCAATCTTGTCCTTATGGATGGGGATTTTGGCCATTTGGCACTTGTCACAATGCTTCATGAACTTAGATGCATCACAAAATAGGATGGGCCACCACAGTTGAGATTACAGAACATTGCGTATTGTAGTGTCTCCGTTGAAGTGTCCTCCAATAATTTCACCATGTGCTTTAGCAAGTACATCATGCATCTCATGCTCACACACGCATCTTGGCAATAACCCATCCTATCTTAGCCTATAGAGTTGGCTAGCTATTAACTAATTAGGCTGAATCTTGAGGATGAGGCATTTTCTATAGGTCTTTCAAGCAATCCATGCTCTAGGATTTGGACTATGTCATATGCCCAATACGGTGTTAGATCGGCCCTAAACAGGTCTTGTTCCACTAGACATGCTAAAAAGATGTGCATTAGGTAAGTCTATTGGGGGTAAAGGCACCTCTGCCTAGTCTCCCGTGTATTACTACATTGATAATACCTACCACTGCACACTGCAGGTGGCACGCGCCCATCATTGTCACTTTATTCTTTATTCTTTTAGTGGCAGTTTGAATAGAGGAAGGCCCAATCACACATTGTGACTGTTGGAGTTCCCATTTGGTCTCTCTCTCTTTTTTGCTCTTACTCTCCTACCATAGCTCTTCCAAGAGCAAGCTTGGATCCTTCTCTCCTTTCAACTGGTATAAGAGCAAGCTTGGATCCTTCTCTCCTTTCAACTAGTATAAGAGTTGGTCCTTCGCAAGCGCTTCTCGACATCGACACAAGGTATGGGAGTTCTTCTCTCACTCACTTTTCAGCTCACAGGTTCACAGCAGGGTTTGAGCTTGTGGTAGCCATTGGAGAGCTTGGTCGCTTACTTAGCTTGATTGGTGGCCTTCCCTGGTCCCTTGGGGACGAGGGAAGGCCACCATTAGAGAGCTTGGTTGCTTACTTAGCTTGATTGGTGGCCTTCCCTGGCCCCTTGGGGACCCCCCCACCACTTGTAACCTTCATAATAGCCCCCCAACCCCATATCTATAGTGTGGGAGCCTTCACTCAATCGCCAAGACCCATGGACCGCTTATTGTTTCAAGCGTTCCAAGTGAGCTCTAATGGCTATCTCTCACCTAGCCGATGCGCCGTCGATACCTACGGGTGTAGTGAGCTTACCTTGATGCCCGATCAAGTACCCTTCCCTCTCTTGCACTCCAGTAGCTCCACAATTCTTGATGCTAGCTCAAGCATCCTCAAGCCTCCTCCATCTCCAAGATCCATCCTCCATAGCCAAAAGAAGGGAAGAAGAGAAGAGGAGATGGTGAAGAGCTTCACCCTCTTGATCCCTCACTCTCACACACTCTCACTCCCTCACACTCTCACACTCCCTCTCTCAAGGGCACACAAGCAAGAAGGAGAGACGAAGAGGGGAAGAAGAAGACTCTTTTTGCCACACACCAAAGAATGAGCTTCTCATTCACTTTTCAACTTTATATATAAAACCCTAAATTCCTTTCGGGCGGTCATCCCCTTTTTCCTCTTTTACATGGCCGGCCGTATCCTAGGCCCCTTTTCCCGTTTCCCACCATTCTAATTTATCCTATTCCCACTAATGCATACACTTTGCACAGGAGCGAGCCTAGTACTCTTTTACACAGATTCGAGGGCACTTCCACATTTTAATGGTGCGCCTTTTCCTCTTTCGTTGCCGTGGCCCAACACCAAAGCCTCTTGAGGGTCGTATCCAGGCGGAATAGGTAGGTGGGTGGTTAGGGATGATGACTCGGAGCGAGTCCGGCATGCGTTAAGCTCCATGAAGACACTCTACATCTGTCACACGGTTGTAGCTGGTAGTCTTGTGAGTATGAGAAGCGCTTGAAGCAATGCGATGATGGTATTGGAGGGATTTATCCTGGTAAAACCCCTCAAACTCTGTTTGGCTTGAAAACCCGTGGCTTCGATTAAAGATCCGTGTCTTGGATTTGAAGGTCCTCGGGCCGGTGGAATCAATAAGCTATCCATGGAACTTGAGGAATTGGGCATGGATCATTGGACGATGCAGTTCCAAGATCTATGCCAATGGTAGTATTACCTCGAGCTGGTTCGATCATGGTGGCCATCAGCACCAGGCGGATGGCTGGAGGCCGGCACGCTTTGGGTCATTAAAGATTGCCATGGGTGATGGTCTTCTGCGGGTAGCCATTTCTTGAGAGTCGACATAACCTACAAGAAAAGTTGTGCCCTCCCTAAGGGGTGTGCTGCTTGCTGTGTAGTGTGTCGTGCGCATGGCAGTGGAACTGGGAGATGGGTCTAACCTTGAGCAAGCCCTTGGTAATGTCCCACACTTGAGGACCCAGCTTGTGCTTTTTTTATGGTGCGGTGCGAGCCTTAGGGTGGTAGGTCTGAAAGTCCTGCCCTTGATGTGCCCTAAGCGTGAAGTGGGGGAGGGGCTAGGGAGAACCCTAGGTGCAGTGACTGTGGTGCCTTTTTTTTGTTTTTTTTTTTTTGAGAGGATACATAGGCCTAAGTATCTTAGTCGGAATGAGGAGGAGAAGAGGAGCGGAGAGACTTGCTCAAAAATTGGTGACTCTGCATGTAATTTTTTAGATTCATGCAGACATGAAGGGAGGTAGTGGAGAGAAAGGGGTGGTTGCATCTAGTGAGCTAGCTGTCGTTCATGTCCTCTAGGAGGGCTAGGCAAAAAGAGGAAAGGAGACTAGCCCTCATCATGAGAGGAACCATGGCACAATTATCTATGGCATTCGGGTCAAAGAATAGGGGAGGCAGGCCACTCTCTTGTGGAGTCGGGTCCTACTTAAGAAGTAGCCTAAGATAGTTACACATGGTTATAAAAGCGGGGTTAAGACATGAGGAAAAGTCCGCAAGGAAGCGCATCATAGACTCGTCTAGGCTTTTCGTGGTAAAAAGAAAGGTGTTGTCAAAGGATGCTATAGTGGAGTTATAAATGACATGAAAGTCATACCGCCCATCTACGCCTACCCTTCGAGGGTACGCCATGTAAGTAGGGTCGTTCCACTCGAATGGTAGGGTATTACAAAAAGCCATCCAAGCGAGCATGCTTATGTCACATACTCATCTCCTCCACAGGGGTTGGCTCCTATAGTTTTGTACAATGTGTGGGATTTCCAAAATTTTGTCTTGCTAGTAGTCGGCCGCTTCGGTGCCCCAAGAGGTTGGGGTCTTTTCCCGCTCTTCCAACCATTTTTTCCCCAACCGGCCACCAATCGCGATCACCTCGTCCATCACTTTGAGGGGTAGGACCCTCCGCAGATTGTTGGGTAGGAGGAAACTGAAGGAGAATGGCTCCTTTGCTAGTTCTTGCACCTCCCACACCACCAGTTCTGCATGAAATCCTACAGGAAGATCATCTAGGCACGGAGGGAGAGGCGCAAATGGTAGCACGGCTGGTTTGGCTCTCAGTCTCTGTTTGGCCTCCTCCACCAGCTTTTTTCGCCTTTCTTTAGAGATGGCTTTTCTTTCTGCAGCTGGATCTTCTTGTGGCAGATCTTAGATCTATGGTGAGGGGGGTTGTGGGACCACTTCTTCCCTGAATCGATTCACATCGATTTCCAGCTCTGCTTCTTCCCCCTGCCGCTCTGCGTGTACTTCTTCTTCCTCGAACCCGAGGGCATCTATCTCCTGGGGGGTCAAGCCGGCCCTCATCAGGTATTTCCGCTGTTCCCCCAAACTCAGTCTAACCTCCGTCGGTAGTGGTGGCATCTGTAGTCCAGCATGTAGGGCTCTTCTTGCCATGCCGAGCTTCCTTTGCACCGCTTCCAGTGGCTCTCCTTGTGCTGTGTGGGTGGCATCCAAGATGATATCAAGGAAGGCCTTCTGTTGAGCGTTGAAGGCCACTTGGGCTGCCTCCGCCTTGCTTTCTGCGATGATTTTCTCTTTTTTTGTTAGAGCAAGGCAGCGCGCCAGGGTCTTCACCCTCTTCTCGTTGTACGTGGCCCACTCCGCCCTTTTGTTCATTGCTTCCAGGCCCTCCCCCTGTCTTAAGATTAGCATCATGATTTTCTGTCCATAATCCTCTAGTTCCCTAACTAGCCTCTCTTGTTCTTCTCGTTCAGAGGTCAGCTGATCTATTAGGTGCTTGAGCTCCTTCTCCTACTCCTCCATGCCCCGTTGCCTTTCTTCGTCCCTAGCATTCAGCTCAATCTCGAGTGCATCCACCTCAGCAGCTTTCGCCGCAAGCTCCTGGTACTGCACTATTAGGAGCTTGTGCCCTCTCTGCAAGCTCACTAACTCTTGCGTCTCATTTTTGAGTAGCTGCCTCCAATGTTCCTCCCTCTCATCCCTAGCCTTCAGTTCATGTTTCAAGTCTGCAATTTCGCGCTGCTGCAAGGCTATCATTCTTGTTTTGTCTAGCTAGAAGGCGGCCACGGTTTCCTTCTCGGCTGCCAACTCAGCCACGGCTATTTTGCGTTCCTCCTTTGCTCTCTCAAATTTGGAGAGCAGCTCGGTGACGTATTCGTCGTAATTAGCCGGTGGCATCATCGTTGCGTGAATGGACGAGGTGGAGGCTTCGACTTTTTGCTATTTGGGCTCTTGCATGGACTCTGCGTCCGCTGGCCTTTTCTGTCTTGTGGCCGTAGTCTCCGTGCTCTGCACCTGGCCCATTTCTTTGTTGATAAAATACTGCATCCACGCCACGAAATTTGACACGTCTGCACTAGTGGGGATGCTGGGGGTAACAGTGGTGAGTTTTGCTGGAGGTACCAGGAGGGTAGGGATCGGATGGAGCAGGGCCTTCCCTTTGCCTTCAGAGATTGGAGGTGGCACGAACTCCGGCACCTGCGTGCTGGATCCTGGCCCCTCTTCTCTGCATGGGCTCAGGTTCCTTAGCTCGTCTGCTCGGCACTGCTGTTCGATGGACCGTCGGATGGCCTCCGCCAGGTCCTCCTCCTCCTTCCTTCGTAACTCCTCCTCTTCTTCCTCCTCTTTTCTCTTCCTTTCCTCCTGCCTTTTCTTCTGCTCCTCTTGTTTTTTCCCTTTCTGTTCTTTTTCCCTCCTTTTCTCTGCTTCAGCTTCTTGTTTTGACGCCTCCTTGGCTTTCTGTAACTCCTCTTTTTCCCTCTGCTCCTCATGCCTCTTTGTTCTCTCTCTCTCCTTTGCTTCTTTCAGGGATTCCTTCATCGCCCTTTCCAAGTCTTCCCTTTCTTTCTTCCTGCCTTCATCACTCTTCCCCTGCGCTGCCTTCTTCTTCATTGTCGTGATTGTCTTCTTACTAGTTTGTTCCTCCTCTTCTTCTTCTGTTTCCGTCCTATCGGTGGACCTGTCTTTGTCCTGTCGAGGGGGCGACTTCTCTGGCGTTTCTCCTTCTCCCTACTCTGGCTCTTGTGCTGCCCTTACTGCCTCCTGAATGAGTGCAGACAAGACTCCTCCGTAGCCGATGAAAGAGGCCTTGGAGGAGGCTTTCTTCCTTTCCGTAACCTTAGAAGCCGGGGATTCTCCCCCTGTTGGTGCACTTCCCAAGGTGCCTTGGCCGCTTGATCAATCGTCTTTCGCACGTAGCCATTCCAATCCACCTCGTCTAGAGTGTGGGCTGCTACATTCTCCAGCATTGGCACGCTAATCCAATGCATTAAGGAATTGTAACGTTGGCTGGAGAAGAGCACGTGCACCAACTTGGCTTGCAGCCTGGCGTCAATGTCAGGGATGTCCTGGATGCTTATGCCGTCGTTCGTGAGTACCTCTTCCTTCTTCATTTTCAGCAAGGCATAAACGTCCCTCTTTTGTCGCGTTTCCATCTTAGGTACCAATCCCAGAGCCTTTTCCACCAAGGCTGGGTCCAACCGGACTTGCACCTGCTTTGCACCCTCTCCTCGGCCCACTGTTACAATGCCACCTTCCTGGTACGGATTGTATGTTCTGAGGAATTCTATGCATTTAAAGTGATCCGGCTCTTGTGAGAATTTTTCAATGTACTTTGTAAGGTTGCACTGTTCCACTACCCTCCTGGCTGCCTCCTCCTTCGCCACCACGACTCCGATGTTGTGGATGGTTCAGAACTTGAGCTGGCCGAAGGCACGGTTCTCCAATTGGATGCAATATAGTGAACGGGATTCCATGGGCGCAGTCTTGTTGCGACATTTTCTGCTCCTGCCATAATTCGTAACTTTCGTTAGTATTTTTCACATAGCACTTTGCTGGTTATGTGAGAAAAAACTCTTGACTGAATTTTTGGCAACCATTTCTCATACTAATGCTTATTCCTTTCACTACTTTTACTTTACCATGCCCCCTTTTTATTCATTTCCTATCTGATTCTTTTCACCACATACCCCACATACATACCCACATACCCCCTCCTCTCCCGGCTGAGAGAAGAATCCTTCCTAGGATTGGGGTTAAAAGGTGAAAGGCGTGGGTCCTGTTTGGGCAGGACTTTACGTGTGAAGAAGCTGCGTGTAGAATTTTGGATTGTATTCCAGTTGAACATAACAATCAAGAGCAGTTAGTTGGATAGAGACTTGGGAAATGTAGGTCATGACATCATGAAATAGATCTCCAGTATTAAGGCGGCTGGCGACATGTAATTCCTCTTCTGTGAGGAGTTGGTCAATATAGGGGTGGGTGAGCACATGGTCGTCCAAATGCTGATTGCGGATGATGGCCAAAACCCTAAACAAGATGGGTGCCACATAAGTGGGGTCATATTCAATGGTTTTAACTGCCCTGCATTGCTCAGCATTGGTCATTATTCGGCAACCTTTTTTCTCCCATTGGATTCTCAGAGCAAACCACTGCTGGAAGAATGTGGAAGCCGAGCTTGCCATCTACGTAAGCTTGTGCATCTCGTGTTTAGGAACAGAACGAGGAGACTTTCAATATGAAGGGACTAGGCGTCTGAGGGCCGCTTACTCCTTTGAGATTTCGTTATTTGCTATCAGTTCGGCAGTGATTTTGGGGGATTTAGTAGTCATAAGTTTGTATTCCTCTGAAGTGCATGGTAATGCGCGAACCTCCGAAGTAAGGGTTATGTCAAGAAGGCCTAGGTCTAGCCTCTCATAACTTCTAGCGAATGTGGTGAAAGTTTCATCCAACATATTGATCCAAGTTATTAAGTCATCTCCAGAGGTTGCGGCAAGGTCCTTAGCCAAGGAGAGGAAAGATCGTATCGCGTATGAAGGTTTAAGACCTGCTGGTGGGAATGGTGCAACTAGACTGGATAGCGGTGACTCCCTCATCGGCGTCACCGGTTGGGCTGTGCACTACAAAGCAGGTTGAGGCATTGCAGGAAGCTCTGGGGGCTTGGGGGTCATGCTGGGCTCTGAGTGTGCAGTCATAGGGCTTGTTAAGTCCTCTGGATTAGCAGGTTTAAGGTTTGTGGCATTTGCTTTGGTCAATAGATGAGCTGAGGCTTACTAGCCACAACTGGAAATGGTGCGCTGACTATGCTCTGGGCACCACATGTGCAAGCCTTCCGCACTAGGGCGAGATCGCTCGTAGATGGGCTTTTTAGCTGGCCATTTTTAGGCACCCAAATCCAGGGGTTGCCCTCGTAATATCCTTGTGCCCGCAAGAGATCCTTGGGAATCCATCGCGGCGTGGTTGTGTATCTATGGCGATAGCGTCTAGACTGCCTCTTAGGCCGAGGCGGCTGATGATGTTGGCGGTTAGGATTGCATTTGGGTGGTGTACCCGGATGTGGTTTCTGTCATTTTGGCACCCACATAAGTTTGGGCTCCTTGGCCTTGTGAGCAGTCTTGGTGGGTTCGGGCCTGGGGTCGAGAGCCTGGCACGAGACCGCAGGTTTCTCTAGGTTAGACCTGGGCTGGATTGTGGTCCCACGGATTTCTATCGGTGGCATCATGATGGTGGAGCAATCATGACAGCCCTTGCCGAAAGTCGTCACTATTCGGGCATTGCCGATAGCAAGATGAATGCAATTTAGGTTGTAATCCACATTACAGTGCGTTAGCTTCTTGAAGGTGCGACCCAATAGTGACACGTTACCGACTTCTTTAGTGTCAGGCAACTCATGAAAGAAAGCTGGTAAACCTTCAGACTCGATGGAAATGAGTACCTTGCACTTCCCCAGGAGTGGATAGGCAGTACCCCCAAATGGGGTGAGGTTGGCATTAGTGGGCTGTAGCGTCGGTTGACCAATGCATGTCCAATGGTCATGCGTCAAGATGTTGTAGTCGGCCCCTTCATCAATCAAGGCATTGAAAGAATACACCGCTCCTGTTGTGCGACTGTGATCCGCAGGTATGCTAGTGCCACTGCTTCTTCGTCCTGATCTGTAAGGTCAGTTACAGTAGCCATGCGGACGTTCAGTGGGGGTTCTAGCATGGGTGGCTCATGTAATGGATGTGAAGGAGGATAGTACTTCTTAATGCGACTGCCGTCAAAAAAGCCTATTCCTTCACCGTCAAGTGTCTCCAACTCGACATTCCCGATCCTACCGATCATGCGGACTCTGAAAGGCCCTAGCCCCCGAAACTTCATTTTTCATTTATGTCCTTTTACCGAGTACAGCAAAACAAGGTCCCCTTATTCGAAGTCCCGCTGTTTGACATGCTTGTCAAACCACATCTTTTGTCGAGCCTTTTCACAAACCAGAGAGTGAGTGGCGAGGAGTCGGGTCTCCGTTAAGCGCTCGAGTTTCACCAAACGATTGGTCCAAGCCTCTCTTCCCTCCCAACTCTCCTGGACTGCTAGCCTCAAACTAGGGATGAAGAATTCTAAGGTCAAAATGGCTTCAGTTCTGTACGTCAGCCTAAAGGGCATCTGTCCTACAGCCGTTTTATAAGCTGTGCGATAGGCCCACAAGGCCGCCATTAGCTTGTTGTCCCAGTCACTTCTTAAAGTAGACACAACTTTTGTAAGCACATTGACTAGGATTTTATTTGTGGATTCGGCTTGGCCATTAGCTTGAGGGTAATAGGGAGAGGACTTCCAATGAATTATCAGGAAGGTAGAGAGCAACTGGGCAATCACTTCATTAATGAAGTGTGTGCCTTGGTCGCTTACAAGTTCGATTGGATAGCCAAACCGTGAAATGACCTGCTCCCACAAGAACTTTGCGATGGTCCTAGCATCGTTCTTCCTCGTGGCTCGTGCCTCTGCCCATTTCGTTAGATAGTCGGTCGTGCCACTATGATGTATCGAGCTTGGGAATATTGCGCTGCAGGACTGACGGGTCCAATAAAATCGATGCCCCATTTTTCAAAGAGTTGTCGGGCTATGACAGGGGTTAACTCCATCTTGTCCTTTTGCACAGGCACTTTGGTCCTTTGGCACTCATCGCAGTGCTTTACAAATTTAGCTGCATCGTAGAATAGGGTGGACCACCATAGCTGGGATTGTAGCACCTTTCGGGCTATTGTGTCCCCACTAAAGTGTCCTCCAGCGATCCTGCCATGTGCTTTGTTTAATGCATCATGCACCTCGTGCTCCCATATGCATCTGTGCAATAAACCGTCTTGTCCCAACCTGTAGAGTTGGCCTGCTATCAGTTGGTAAGGCTGAATTTTCAGGATAAGCCTCCTCAGCCTGGCCTTCTCAATAGATCGCTCAGGTAGTCCACTCTCTAGTACTTGCACTATGTCTTCGGCCCAATACGGCGTCAGATCAGCTTTAAATAATTCTTTCTCGCTAGACAGGTGAAAGAGATGAGCATCCGGCAAATCGTCCGGTATGCCTTGTCCAGCGGCTTCTCCTGTGGGTATGCGAGACATGTGGTCAGCCATGTAATGCTGCTTTCCTTTGCATACAACCACAGAGAAGTCAAACTCCAGTAGCAGGAGTAACCACCTAGCTATGCGTCCCGTAGTGCAAGGCTTATTCACAAGATACAGCAAGGCCTGATGGGGTCAACAAAGAAGACAAAGGGAGTGGCCAACAGGTAATGCCCGAATTTCTTTACCGCGAACACCATGGCCAACCCTTCCCTTTCCGTCGTGGAATAGTTCATCTCGGTCTCTGTGAGCTGCCTGCTGGCAAAACTCACCGGGTAGTCTAGATTATGTTCGCGCGGCTGGCATAGCATGGCTCCGATAGCAAACTTAGAGGCGTCTATGTGTACATGAAACGCTATGTTCCAATCAGGGGCTCGTAAAATTGGTGCAGTAGTGAGAGCCTTTTTCAACTCCTCATATGCGCGCTGGCATTCCGCAATCCACTCGAACACTATCAACAGCTTGTACAATGGTCTAGCAATTAGTGCGTAATTTAGTACAAAGCGTCAATAATATCCCGTGTGTCCTAAGAAGCACTGAACTCCCTTGTAGTTATCGAGTGGTGGCAAATACACGATGACTTTGACTTTAGAAAAGTCAGTGGCAATGACGTTCTTTGACAGCACGTGCCCTAAGATGCATCCGTGTTTCACCCAGAACTGGCGCTTTAAGGGGTTCAAGGAGAGACGATATAAGCAGCACCGTTCAAAGACTGCCCGGAGCTTGTTTGAGTTGTCGATCCAGGTAGAGTGGATACACAGATCGTCGACAAAGACCTCTAACTCCTTGCGAAGCATGTCTTTAAAGATGGTGCACATGAGGCATTGGAAAGTGGCAGGGGCATTGGTCAACCCGAAGGGCATGACTATGTACGCAAAGACACCCCACTCAGTGGCAAAGGCGGTCTTGTGCCTGTCTGCAGGATGTACTTGCACCTGGTTGTATCCTGAGAAGCCATCCAAGAAACTGTAAGCATCCTTGCCTGCCACCCTCTCAAGCATGTACTCAGTATACAGCAAGGGATAGTTGTCTCTCTTTGTAGCAGCGTTCACCTTCTTGTAATTGATGCACACTCGAATTTTGCCATTCTTCTTCATCACAATGACTATGGGGGACACCCAGTCCATGTGCTCAATTTCATAGATGAATCCAGCTCTCATCAGCTTGTCGATTTCCTCTTTGACAGCATGAGCATGTTTTGGATTCATGGGGTACGGTCGCTTCTTGATCGGCGTTGCATCCGACGTCATGGGTATGTTGTGAGTCACAATACTCGGATCTACCCCCCGTAGCTCTTCTAAGGACCAGGCAAATACGTCTATGTACTCCTATAAGAGAGCAACAAGGCTCAACTCTTCTTCATCAGTCAAGTCATCGGCAATGAACACTGGTCGGGGTATCTCCCCTTCCAGGGCTAGGTTCACCTCCTTGACCTTGGCTGGTCCTTCGATTGGTTCGCTCGTCTACCCTTGACGCTTGGCACCTGGCAGCACCACTACTCTATCCCCTTTTTTGAATTTAGTGAAGTGTTTAGGGAGGTCCTGCGGCTTTCACTGCTCTTCTGATCGTGCATCCTTGGGATACTTTGCCCTATCCTGCTTTGATCGTCTGCGTTTCAGGTGGACGGGTAAGTCCCCCTTGGTGCGTCTGGTCATGGGTGGCCTAGGGATCTCTGGGTCACCATCCAAAGTAACTTCTGATTCAGAGTCAAACCTTTCATCTTCGCTGGAAGAGGTGGTCTCCCCTGGTGGTCGCAATTCGGATGGCGATTCGGTTCTAAGTATTGATGTCGTCCTTGATTGGGCTAGGCCTGCTTGCTCAAGGTCTATGGCCCCCACACATTCCAACCACGCGTTATCACATTTCATGTGCATGACTCCTTGCTCCAATCTAAGGGTCTGCCTTTTCAGCGGCTTGGCGTCTGCTCGTATCTGCTCAATCTCTCGTCCTGCAGTGTCGTACTCTATGGTATCCACTTCACCCTCGCTTCCATCACTGAAGGATTGGCTGTCTTCGTATTCATTGCAGGAATCCTCGTCATTTGACTGCCCATTGTCTCCTAGGGCTTGGTATGCCCCGCGTCGTTGGTCTGGAATCAGGGCCCAGTTGTACATGAGGTTCAGCTCGTACATCCTGGTCCATCGCCACTTAGGATCCTCTAAAAGGTCCTGGAGCGGTTTGAAGTTGGCAGCCGGGTTGCTCGCTAGCTGGTTCGCTAGGTATTCCAGTACCCCTTGGAGTTCCCTTTTCTTGGATGGCACTTGGAAGGTAACAGGCTTAGGCCTACCATGGAGGCTTGCTGCCATCATGTAGACGGGTGTAGAGAGTGCTTCGTTTGTCTTGCCGATTGTTTTGATGGCCTGCTCATATGCCTCATGGTCTAAGAATGGTAGGTCAATCATAGCGAGAACGTGCATCCAATCCCGCTCATCCTCTAGGCATGGGATGTACTTAGTCAAGGGCCCATAGGGCTTCCTGACCTGAGTGTTCCCTTTGAGCATGGCAGAGATGGCGTCTAGGTCGACTGGTGAGGTCTTCCAAGTGTCCATCTCTATTCTTACGGCGTCAATTCTATTGCCAAGGAAGATCAAGCCATTGCCGCAATCTTCTATGACTCTAGCGTTGCGCATCCAGGGTCGGCCTAATAGGACATCGTAGTCCACTCCCTTCATGACTATAAAGTCGACAGAGAACTGGACACCTGCGATCTTCACTGGCCAATTCTTCAAGACCCCGAATGGCTTCACTCTCATACTTTTTGCTAGCGTGACATTAAACCGAGCAGCTTTGATAGGCGGGTTCCCCCAAGTCTGCAGCACTGCGTGGCTAAGCACACTAACCCCGGCTCCTATGTCTACAATTCCCTTCCTTGTTGTGTCACCCAAGGCTAGGACCGGTAGGACTGCGTGCATCTCAAAGCCTTCCCAAAAGGCATTGACGTGCAAGGATTTAGGCATGGAGTGCAGTGTCAGACTTGGCAATTGTGTTTCTGCATCCTGGTCTTGAGGGTCTACCGTGACCTGCTCTTGTAATCCCTCGACCCACTGTTTAAGGTCCTGTCATAGGGTGGGGTGCTGCCTAAGCAGATCTCCCAAGCTAAGTGTTTACACTCGTCCTTCTTTTAGACCAGGCTGCCCAGACCAATGGCTGCGGTGGCTGATCTGTGGCTCTGTTGCAACTAGACTTGGCCTCAGAGGCACTACTTGTGGCTTAGTGGCTTTGGCCGACTTAGGTTGAGGCGGTGACCTTGGCGTGCTCATGCTGGAGAGGTCGTCGATCTCGTCCTCTATGATGGGTTCAGTGTCTGTGAGGTGCTGTTGAGCCTCCCTCACCCACTCCCTCATCTTTTCTATGGCCTCTAATTGCCGCTTTGGATGACGGTATTCCCCTATCTTAGCACTTCCCTTTTCAACTGTCTTAGGGGCTGAAGTTGCTGCCTCCGCGTCTGAGACCTTCCTCCCAATAGGTAAAGGCGTCGCACTCTCAGTCTTCAATGTGACCTTAGCTTCCGATCTCGTCTTTTTCCGCCTGCAGCTTTTCTTCCCTATTGAGGCAGCGTCAATATTGCTAGGTCCTGGCAGAGAGATGCCAGCCTGCTTCGTTTGGGCTCGAGTCATAACTCGCAAGGGAATAAGTGTGGCTTCCTCATCGGGGTTTTCAACACCAAACAGCCCCAATGGGATGGATGGTACATTAGCTGAGCTAGAGGGCAGCTTCTACTTTGGGCAGTCTATGAAAAGATGGGTGATTCCGCACTCTGCACACCTTTGGTCAGCCTTCTCCCTGTTTTACTGCTCTCTTTCAGGGCAGTGTGATGAGACGTGACCAGGGTGGCTGCAAGTCCAACAAGTGACCGGATCCTGTGGCTGCCCTCCTAAGCCTTTACCCCGTCCTCGTCCTAACGCCATCACCAGCACGGGTCGATAATCCATGAGGACTGCGTTGCCCTCGTCGTCCTGCAAGACATAAGGGCATATGTAGGTCTCTTCGTCACTAGGCTCCTCCACGTAGTGTACTAGAGCGTCGCTCGGTGGGTGGGTCACATAAGGACCAGGCGGTCTAGGAATGACGGTAGGATTTATGTCCATTCTCGGGACAGCTGGTTTCATATCATTAGGCGCGGGTAGAGCCAATGGGGCTCCCCTTCCAAAGAATGGCTGAGGCCTATTAGCTAGATAAGGTTGGCCGTAGGGCTGTGAGTATGGAAGTCTTCGTGGTAGTCTGCAATGTGCGGCATCGTGGCCGAACCTACCGCAGTTAGCACAAGGTCTCGACCTAGGGTCTTGACACTCAACTGGCAAGTGGTTTCCGCAACAGTACACGCACTGGATGTGTGGGCGTGTTGGTCGTCTCAACATGTCATATATCTTGGCTAATTCCATCTTGACCTCAGCCAAGTCTCGATGGCCTTCCCCTTATCTTGGGGTAATGGGTTTGATCGCTCACTTGAGGCTAACGTTCTCTCCAAGATTCGTGGGTTAGTCTCCTCTAGAGTTGAGCTCCTAGAGCTTCGCTCTCTCAGCTGGTCATCGACTCTGATGACCTCTTCAAAAACTCTAGCCACTACGTCCCGCTACAAGCTTGAATTGCCTGCCAATGCCTTATACAGCTCCTCGTCTCTAATTCCGCTGATGAACATAGTTGAAACTGCTCTGTCAGTCGCTCGCTCGCCTAGAGGGATTCTCTTAAAGAGACTCCTCACATGGGTCATGTAGTCGCAGATGTCCTCCTTCTCTTTCTGCTTGACATTCATCAAGCGTACTAGCAGGTTATCAGAGTATCCGGGCTCAGCGAACCTCTTGACGAAGAGATCCTTGAGATTACTGAAGTTGGCTCGCTACACGGCATCCACGCTTGTGTACCACGTCCTACCCTTGTCGTCTAAACAAGGCCCGAATGCTTGCGAATGTTGGGTCTGGTCGTTGAGGCCGTTGGCTTCGCAAACCTACTCAAACTGCTCGACAAAGCTGTATGGGTCATCATGCGGTTGGTACTTGTCTAGTTGTTTGGCCACAATCGGTATTTTGGCCTGGCTCTTTGAGCCCTGGTTTGTCCCTAATCCTGCAAGCAGAGACGTCGCTAGTGCAGTGGCACTCTGCTTTACTGCGGTATTATCAAGCAGCCGTTTCATGAGGAGCTCGCTCAACGTCAAGTCTCCCTCTTTGAGCCCTGGTTTGTCCCTAATCCTGCAAGCAGAGACATCGCTAGTGCAGTGGCACTCTGCTCTACTGCGGTAATATCAAGCAGCCATTTCATGAGGAGCTCGCTCAGTGTCAAGTCTTCCCAAAAGGCATTGACGTGCAAGGATTTAGGCACGATGTGCAGTGTCAGACTTGGCAATTGCGTTTCTGCATCCTGGTCTTGAGGGTCTACCGTGACCTGCTCTTGTAATCCCTTGACCCACTGTTTAAGGTCCTGTCATAGGGTGGGGTGCTGCCTAAGAAGATCTCCCAGGCTAAGTGTTTACACTCGTCCTTCTTTTAGCCTAGGCTGCCCGGACCATGGCTGATCTGCGGCTCTGTTGCATCTAGACTTGACCTCAAGGGCACTACTTGTGGCTTAGTGGCTTTGGCCGACTTAGGTTGAGGCGGTGACCTTGGCGTGCTCATGCTGGAGAGGTCGTCGATCTCGTCCTCTATGATGGGTTCAGTGTCTGTGAGGTTCTGTTGAGCCTCCCTCACCCACTCCCTCATCTTTTCTATGGCCTCTAATTGCCGCTTTGGATAAGGGTATTCCCCTATCTTAGCGCTTCCCTTTTCAACTATCTTAGGGGCTGAAGTTGCTGCCTCCGCGTCTGAGACCTTCCTCCCAATAGGTAAAGACGTCGCACTCTCGGTCTTCAATGCGACCTTAGCTTCTGATCTCTTCTTTTTCCGCCTGCAGCTTTTCTTTCCTATTGAGACAGCGTCAATATTGCTAGGTCCTGGCAGAGAGATGCTAGCCTGCTTCATTTGGGCTCGGGTCATAACTCGCAAGGGAATAAGTGTGGCTTCCTCATCGGGGTTTTCAACACCAAACAGCCCCAATGGGACGGATGGTACATTAGCTGAGCTAGAGGGCGGCTTCCACTTTGGGCAGTCTATGAAAAGATGGGTGATTCCGCACTCTGCACACCTTTGGTCAGCCTTGTCCTTGTTTTGCTGCTCCCTTTCAGGGCAGTGTGATGAGACGTGACCGGGGTGGCCGCAAGTCCAACAAGTGACCGGATCCTGTGGTTGCCCTCCTAAGCCTTTACCCCATCCTCGTCCTAACGCCATCACCAGCACGGGTCGATAATCCATGAGGACCGCGTTGCCCTCGTCGTCCTGCGAGACGTAAGGGCATATGTAGGTCTCTTCGTCACTAGGCTCCTCCACGTAGTGTACTGGAGCGTGGCTCGGTGGGTGGGTCACATAAGGACCAGGCGGTCTAGGAATGATGGTAGGATTTATGTCCATTCTCGAGGCAGTTGGTTTCATATCATTAGGCGCAGGTAGAGCCAATGGGGCTCCCCTTCCAAAGAATGGCTGAGGCCTATTAGCTAGATAAGGTTGGCCGTAGGGCTACGAGTATGGAAGTCTTCGTGGTAGTCTGCAATGTGCGGCATCGTGGCCGAACCTACCGCAGTTAGTGCAAGGTCTCGACCTAGGGTCTTGACACTCGGCTGGCAAGTGGTTTTCGCCACAGTACTTGCACTGGATGTGCGGGCGTGTTGGTCGTCTCAGCATGTCGTGTATCTTGGCTAATTCTATCTTGACCTCAACCATGCCTTGGTCCTGTCTCGGTGGCCTTCCCCTTATCTTGGGGTGATGGGTTTGACCACTCACTTGAGGCTGACGTTCTCTCCAAGATTCGCGGGTTAGTCTCCTCTAGAGTTGAGCTCCTAGAGCTTCGCTCTCTCAGCTGGTCATCGACTCTGATGACCTCTTCAAAAACTCTAGCCACTACGTCCCGCTACAAGCTTGAATTGCCTGCCAATGCCTTATACAGCTCCTCGTCTCTAATTCCGCTGATGAACATAGTTGAAACTGCTCTGTCAGTCACTCGCTCGCCTAGAGGGATTCTCTTAAAGAGACTCCTCACATGGGTCACGTAGTCGTGGATGTCCTCCTTCTCTTTCTGCTTGACATTCATCAAGCGTACTAGCAGGTTATCAGAGTATCCGGGCTCAGCGAACCTCTTGACGAAGAGATCCTTGAGATTACTGAAGTTGGCTTGCTCCATGGCATCCAGGCTTGTGTACCACGTCCTACCCTTGTCGCCTAAACAAAGCCCGAATGCTTGCGAATGTTGGGTCTGTTCGTTGAGGCCGTTGGCTTTGCAGACCTACTCAAACTGCTCGACAAAGCTATATGGGTCGTCATGCGGCTGGTACTTGTCAAGTTGTTTGGCCACAATCGGTATTTTGGTCTGGCTCTTTGAGCCCTGGTTTGTCCCTAATCCTACAAGCAGAGACGTCGCTAGTGCAGTGGGCACTCTACTCTACTGCGGTAATATCAAGCAGCCATTTCATGAGGAGCTCGCTCAGCGTCAAGTCTTCCCAAAAGGCATTGACGTGCAAGGATTTAGGCACGGAGTGCAGCGTCAGACTTGGCAATTACATTTCTGCATCCTGGTCTTGAGGGTCTACCGTGACCTGCTCTTGTAATCCCTCGACCAACTGTTTAAGGTCCTGTCATAGGGTGCGGTGCTGCCTAAGCGAATCTCCCAGGCTAAGTGTTTACACTCGTCCTTCTTTTAGCCCAGGCTGCCCGGACCAATGGCTGCGGCGGCTGATCTGCGGCTCTATTGCATCTAGACTTGACCTCAGGGGCACTACTTGTGGCTTAGTGGCTTTGGCCGACTTAGGTTGAGGCGGTGACCTTGGCGTGCTCATGCTGGAGAGGTCGTCGATCTCATCCTCTATGATGGGTTCAGTGTCTGTGAGGTTCTGTTGAGCCTCCCTCACCCACTCCCTCATCTTTTCTATGGCCTCTAATTGCCGCTTTGGATGACGGTATTCCCCTATCTTAGCTCTTTCCTTTTCAACTGTCTTAGGGGCTGAAGTTGCTGCCTCCGCGTCTGAGACCTTCCTCCCAATAGGTAAAGATGTCGCACTCTCGGTCTTCAATGCGACCTTAGCTTCCGATCTCTTCTTTTTCCGCCTGCAGCTTTTCTTCCCTATTGAGGCAGCGTCAATATTGCTAGGTCCTGGCAGAGAGATGCCGGCCTGCTTCATTTGGGCTCGGGTCATAACTTGCAAGGGAATAAGTGTGGCTTCCTCATCGGGGTTTTCAACACCAAACAGCCCCAATGGGACGGATGGTACATTAGCTGAGCTAGAGGGCGGCTTCTGCTTTGGGCAGTCTATGAAAAGATGGGTGATTCCGCACTCTGCTGCTCAGCACGGGTCGATAATCCATGAGGACCGCATTGCCCTCGTCGTCCTGCAAGACATAAGGGCATATGTAGGTCTCTTCGTCACTAGGCTCCTCCACGTAGTGTACTGGAGCGTCGCTCGGTGGGTGAGTCACATAAGGACCAAGCGGTCTAGGAATGACGGTAGGATTTATGTCCATTCTCGGGACAGCTAGTTTCATATCATTAGGTGCGGGTAGAGCCAATGGGGCTCCCCTTCCAAAGAATGGCTGAGGCCTGTTAGCTAGATAAGGTTGGCCGTAGGGCTGCGAGTATGGAAGTCTTCGTGGTAGTCTGCAATGTGCGGCATTGTGGCCGAACCTACCGCAGTTAGCGCAAGGTCTCGACCTAGGGTCTTGACACTCAGCTGGCAAGTGGTTTCCGCCACAGTACACGCACTAGATGTGCGGGCGTGTTGGTCGTCTCAGCATGTCGTGTATCTTGGCTAATTCCATCTTGACCTCAGCCAAGCCTTGGTCTGTCTCAGTGGCCTTCCCCTTATCTTGGGGTGATGGGTTTGACCGCTCACTTGAGGCTGACGTTCTCTCCAAGATTCGCGGGTTAGTCTCCTCTAGAGTTGAGCTCCTAGAGCTTCGCTCTCTCAGCTGGTCATCGACTCTGATGACCTCTTCAAAAACTCTAGCCACTATGTCCCGCTACAAGCTTGAATTGCCTGCCAATGCCTTATACAGCTCCTCGTCTCTAATTCCGCTGATGAACATAGTTGAAATTGCTCTGTCAGTCGCTCACTCGCCTAGAGGGATTCTCTTAAAGAGACTCCGCACATGGGTCACGTAGTTACGGATGTCCTCCTCTTTCTGCTTGACATTCATCAAGCGTACTAGCAGGTTATCGAAGTATCTGGGCTCAACGAACCTCTTGACGAAGAGATCCTTGAGATTACTGAAGTTGGCTCGCTCCACGGCATCCAGGCTTGTGTACCACGTCCTACCCTTGTCGCCTAAACAAAGCCCAAATGCTTGCGAATGTTGGGTCTGGTTGTTGAGGCCGTTGGCTTCGCAGACCTACTCAAACTGCTTGACAAAGCTGTATGGGTCGTCATGCGGCTGGTACTTGTCGAGTTGTTTGGCCACAATCGGTATTTTGGCCTGGCTCTTTGAGCCCTGGTTTGTCCCTAATCTTGCAAGCAGAGACGTCACTAGTGCAGTGGCACTCTGCTCTACTGCGGTATTATCAAGCAGCCGTTTCATGAGGAGCTCGCTCAGCGTCAAGTCTCCCTCTAGTGCTCTCTCATGGTCTGTTCAGTTCCGGCCAGCCAAGTTCAGCACTCATTGCACCTCATGCAGCTCCATGCTTTGCCTTTGGCTCCTAGCCTGTTGATTCCTATTGTAATCAACTATGTCTTTTAATGCCTTGCGGGCCAGCCTTCTCTCCTCCTCTAGGTCTGCAATGATTGCATCTGTTGTCCTGCCCTAGTGCTCGTACCGGGCATGCGCATCGTAGCTGCTCACCATCTACTGTATAGCATCCGAGAATACACTCAAATCGAGCTCCTCATTAGACCGATGGTCTGAGCCTTCTTCTGTCATGGTTGAATTCTGGAGCCTCGCTGTACTGTTAATTAGGTCGAAGAGTCGCGACGGATCCTCGTCGCTGGCGCTCCTTGCTTGGTTCTACCCTGCGCTTCGCATGTTTGTCTATGTCTTGGGTCTACTCCTATTGGTGGGTTTCTTGAGAGACTTATCTGAGCGAGTTCCTTCGATTATTGAATACAAACCTCAATTTATGGTCACTAGGTGAGTGTGTTGTTCCTCATGCACTTGTGCCCAATCAGGCTTTCAATTTCCTTCAGTGTACTTCAAGTGCAAAAATTCAATGTGGGTGTAGCAAGCAATTCCTCGGCGCCTCACTCACTCCTGCTCGTTTCTAGCCTGATAGGCTTGTAGTTCCATTTTTCGGCCGTTTAGTCAGGGTTTAGGGTTCCTTGTATGTGTCCTTGTTTGCTTCCGATCAATCAGGTCTTTGTGGTTCAGCGGCTCACGTCCTAATCCTTGGGTCCCTCAACTGTCCACTACCCACTGCTAAGCGGTTGTGTACTACAATTTCTCTTATCCCATGTGCCAGAATCACGTTCTGAGCGCCCGAAGGGTTTCGACAAGTTGCGCTAATGCGTGTTTGCCGAGTCGGGTCAAATTTTTGACAGATTTGACAAAAAGTTGCATTCGGACCAACTGGTCCGAATTGCAGGGTCCGAGTGGGTCACTCGGACGGGCCGAATGGCACAGGGTCAAGGGCCAAATCTCCAGATCTGGCTAGGACGATTTTTATTTGAACGGGCCGAATGGCAGGTTCAAACAAGATAATTCAGACAGGTCAAACCGCAGTTGTTGGCCGAGGACCGAATCCCAGTATGGCCGAGTTCCGGATTTGGAACTCGGACGGGTCACTCGAACGGGCCGAATGGGCCACGTGGTCAAAAAGTTCTGGCTCGGACAGTCCAAGTAGGGTTACTCGGACGGTGCCGACTAGGGTTCCGATCGAGTGGCCGAATGGCAAGGGACCGAGGGCCAATTCTGGGACTCGGCCCAAAGGCAACCGCTCGGACGGGCCGAACGCAGCGCGACGGTGACAGCGCGAAGTTGATTTCGACTGATTCTTGGGATTTACACAATCATACTCGGCACAACCCTCCAGATCCTATCTAGGGGGATTGAGGGAGGGATGCATATACCTGAATGGGTCAGTGAGTGCATCGGTGATGCGATGGAATCACACGGCCTGGGGCTCTCTAGCTCTCTCTCTCTCTCTCTCTCTCTCTCTCTCTCTCTCTCTCTCTCTCTCTCTCTCTCTCTCTCTCTCTCTCTCTCTCTCTCTCTCTCTGTGAAATGGCACAAATGAGCTCTCTTTTGGCCTCCTGGCTCTTATATGCCTTCCCATCTGTGGCGTTGATGCCCCCGATCACTCTCTTGTCGATCTTAGTCCTCGTTTAGCGAGCATTTTGAGCAATTTGCACGATTTTCTCCTTGTTTTTTCCCTATTTTGAAACAGTGAACCCTACCCTTTTCCGGTTCGATTTCCTAACTCTAACCTACGCTAAATGCAACAAAAATCGAACTAAAATAGATCTTCCATGCTTTCCAATCATCAAACAACCAAAATATCCCAAAATACTTACTTATTCCGAAGATTAAAAGCACCCAACTTCCTACCTATCTCAAGCTCTGTTTCGGGGGTGAATACCCTACTTCGATGCTCGATGTGAGGCACGCAAGTGCTCAAGCTTGAATCCGTTGGTCCCGGCAAAACGGAACCAAAATGTGGGAGCCTTCGCTCAAATGCCAAGACCCACGGACCGCTTATTGTTTCAAGTGTTCCAAGCGAGCTCTAATGGCTATCTCTCACCTAGCCGACGCGCCATCGATACCTACGGGTGTAGTGAGCTTACCTTGATGCCCGATCGAGTACCCTTCCCTCTCTTGCACTCCGGTAGCTCCACGATTCTTGATGCTAGCTCAAGCCTCCTCCATCTCCAAGATCCATCCTCCATAGCCACGCACGCAAGAGAAGAGGAGAGAAAAGAAGGGAAGAAGAGAAGAGGAGATGGTGAAGAGCTTCACCCTCTTGATCACTCACTCTCACACACTCTCACTCCCTCACACTCTCACACTCCCTCTCTCAAGGACACACAAGCAAGAAGGAGAGACGAAGAGGGGAAGAAGAAGACTCTTTTTGCCATACACCAAAGAATGAGCTTCTCATTCACTTTTCAACTTTATATACAAAACCCTAAATCCCTTTCGGGCGGTCATCCCCTTTTTCCTCTTTTACATGGCCGGCCGTAGCCTAGGCCCCTTTTCCCATTTCCCACCATTCTAATTTATCCTATTCCCACTAATGCATACACTTTGCACAAGAGCGAGCCTGGCACTCTTTTACATAGATTCGGGGGCACTTCCACATTTTAATGGTGCTCCTTTTCCTCTTTCGTTGCCGTGGCCGAACATCGAAGCCTCTTGAGGGTCGTGTCCAAACATTTGAATTTTTCAGGGATTGGTTGCCAATCAAGGCACCTTTTTCGCTATTTTTCCTTCTTCCCAGTTTCTGCTCCTTTGTGCTGCGGTAACGCAGTTGAAAACACGGTAACATATAGCTGGTGCAATCATATCATGTTGACGGATGTTTTTTCCAGCATGACAAAGATCTACAAGAGCTCCTCATCCACTTGGCACTTGTTTATGGTCTATTGAGACCCCCTGGTAGTTGGTATTGGGCTCGGGCACTTTCACATGACTTGAGGCTTTGATCTTGATCCCAGACATTTACAATAGCCTCCAGCTCATTTGCTTTATCTGGCACTTGGTTATGGCTTGTTGAAGCCTCCCGACACTTGGTTTTGGGTTTGGCCACTGATATTTATGGTTGGCATTGAGCTTGGAGCTAATTTAGCTCAGTCATGGACTGTTTGAATAGTCCCAAGACTGTCATAAATAGGGTAGCACCCTCTCATTGATCTTTACAAGTACATGTGATTGTCATTTGATGCCCGATTATCCCCGTATGATGCCTATATGTCAGGGAATGTATGCCTATGGTTTGCCTATCGATTTGAGCTTGGTTTGAGCACTGATTTGCTCAGTTTACAAAGGTTATTTGCTACTGAAATTTTCAAGGCTGAAGCTCATTTTCTTATGTTTGGATATGCCTATTGGATTTGGGATACATCTTGGATGTATACATTGATGTAGTGACTCTCAGGGATCGACATAGAGCTTGGATTTGCTCTTGGATCGTTGGTTGAGCTTGAGCTTGCTTTGCATAGCATTTGGATCTCCATCTTTGATGTACTTATGGCATGTACTTTGCTTATGTTTGACCAGTCTTGACATGCTTGGCTTAGGCCACTTATACATATGCTAGTTACATTGTCTTGGAGTTGATTACTACTGCAGCTTACTTGGGCTTGACATTTGATTTTTCCCGGAGCTTACCTTGGCTATTTCTTGGCTTGCTAGAGTTACAGTTTGGATATACTTAATGTCTATGGATGCTACAGAGCCTATATGCTCGGGATGTCTCATTGATGCTTGATCTTGGACACTTGTCACAGGTATCTCTTACATGCTTTGTTCAAGCTTTCTTGCTTGACATTTACGACTTTTGTGCGAGTGGGAGCATCTTTGGATGCTTGACAAACATTGAATAGGTGGTTTATGCTACTTGAGCATTCAGATACTTGAGACTAGGATCTTCACTTGGATGTTGCATGGTTGATATGTCATGGTCCTCACAGATGTACTTGGGTAAATTTGGGCTTTGCACTCCCTGAGCATACACCTACTTGTGTCAGGTCTTGCTCGTGTTGTGTACACTTTGCCCTATTACACAGGGGGTATGCCGGCTTACTAATGGATTCATTTGACATGCTTGGGTGTTTGCTCGATGTCCATATGAATGTCACTTACTGATTTATGCCCACTTGATGCCAGTTATGTTTTGATAGTCAGTGGTTGACTTGGTGCATTCATTTTGCCTATAGTTTGCTCTCAATGTACCTGGCTATAATTTATTATAGCAAGAAATTATGCATGGATTGACGTGGAATTTTCATGCTGAATCATCTTGATTTTATGTACTTTTGATGTTACTTGGTGGGCAGAATTATTAGTTATCAATTCGTGGTCATTTTGTCTTGGTTTTGGTGGTATTTTGGTTGTTTACAATAGAAAACGACAAGCAATTTTAAACTGTCTGCACTGTTTTGGCCTGCAGTATGGCATCTTCTTCCACTGATGTGCTATCTTCAACATCAGTAAGCTTGATGGTACAAATTATGCCTATTGGAAGAGCCAAGTTTGGCAAGTATTGGTGCAGAAATCTTAGATCAAGCCACTAAGGATGCATGGCAAGAAGCCTGAAACTATGACTGATGACAAATGGGATGAGCTTGATGAGTTATGCAAGTCCACCCTCATCTTGTCTCTCACTGAAGAGGTGTATTACAATGTGGTTGAGGAAGCACAAAGTTCTTGGCAACTTTGGGATAAGATCAAGAACCTTTATGACAGGAAAAGTCTAGCAAGTCAAATGTGGTTGAAGCAACTTATGGACCTGCGCATGAAGGAGAATATGACAATGTCTGCTCATTTGAGCTAGTTCCATGCTATTCTCAAGAACTTGACTTTGTAGGGCATTACCTTCAATGATGAGGTTACTCCATTGTTTTTTCTTGGGACTCTAAGTGAGTCATTGGATGTATTCCACACTGCCTTATGTGCTCCTACTACTATTTTGAACTTGCCTGATGTAGAGAGTGCTCTTCTACAAGAAGAGATCAACCGTAAGAACTTGGATGCCTCTAGTGTGTTGCATGCTTTGACTATTAGAGGCATAGATGGTAATGGAAAGAATGACCATGGGAATGGCCATGGCAAAGACTCACAAAAGTCTAGGTCTAAGTCGCGTGGTAAGTCGCACAACAAGTCTCGTGGGAGAAATGCTAATGTGAATGTCATCATTGTGGCAAGAATGGTCATATACACCCACAGTGTCATGAATTGTGCAATGAGAAGCGCAAAGAGAAGGGAAAAGACAAAGTACATGAAAAATCCTCTGATCACAACATTATGCCTACAAAATCTAATGTGAAAATCGAGGAGATAAATGTCATGCAGGCTGATGACTCAGATGGGGAGTACATGCTTGCAACTAGTTCTTGTGATGCTATACCATTGACTGAGGTCCACTCTATGTATGCGTAGTGTTGGCTTTTGGATTCTGGTGCTTCATTTCATGTTACACCATGCCGTGAGTGATTCCATTCCTACCGCACTGTCTCTAATTTGATTCGCTTGGGTGATGACAAGTCACTTGCTATTGTTGGCATTGGGGATGTATGTTTGCAGTTCTCTACTGGCAATACTTTTATGTTATAGGATGTATATCATGTACATGCGCTTACACACAGTCTTATGTCTGCAAGGCAGTTTGATGATGCTGGGTTTCATGTTTCATTTGGGGATTCTGCCTGGAAGATCACACATGGCAGACTTGTGCTTGCTAGAGGTGCCAAGGCTGGCAGCCTCTATTCTCTTGTAGTTGATGGATCCTCTGTTGACCATGTTTTGTCAGTGGGCTCCATCCCACATGTATCCCTTTGGCATGCCCGTTTGGGCCATATGTCCTTGAAGGGAATGAAAATGCTTTCTGGTTTGCAATACTTACCACCCCTTGACTATGCATGTTTTGATTCATGTGAGCATTGTCTTTATGGCTGACAGACTACGAATACGCATAAGAAGTCTGGTAGGACATGCATCAGTGAGCCCCTAGCATTGATACATTCGAATGTCTTTGGGACCATACTTTGTCAATCTATGGGTGGTGCAAAGTATTTTGTGATGTGCATTGACGCTTTTTTACATAAAGTCTAGGCTTATCCCATTAATCTTAAGTCAGATGTCTTGGCTGTGTTTCAGAGATGGCTTGCATTGGTTGAGAACTAGACTGGGCATAGACTGAAATGCCTTAAAACTGATAATGGGAAAGAATATGTATCACGTGTCTTTGAGCAACTATGTGACGAGAGGAGTATTAAGCGTCAATTGACCGCCCCCTATGCCCCACCTCAGAATGGTTTGGTTGAGCGGATGAATAGAACCATCCAAGAGCATGTATCCAGTATGCTTAGCCATGCAAGCCTACCACAAAGCTTTTGGGCTGAGGGGGTCAGTACATCTGTGCATGTCATTAATAGATCACCTTCTAATGGTTTGGATTTCTAGGTTGCAGTGGAGGTATGGACTAGGAAACATCCGTCTTTTGTGCGTGTACGTGTCTTTGGATGTGAGTCATTCTGCCATGTGCCCAAGGACAAGCGGACTAAGTTGGATCCTAAGAGTGTCAAATGCATTTTCCTTGGCTGTGGAGATGCAGGTGAGATGGGTTACTACCTCTAGGATCTGCAAGGGCAGAAAGTCATATGTAGCCATGGTGTAGTCTTCCATGAAGACAAGATGCATAGGCAGCCTGAGAAGGTGGTAGAGATACACATGGTTATATTCTAGGAGGAGCCACATGCTCCTACACAGCCAATTAGATAACTTGCAGCAACAGTTGGTACACATGGTTAGGGTGTTGGATAGGATGCTAGACATGTAGCAGAGCCTACAATGAGACAGTCTACTAGAGCTAGACGTCCACTTAATCAATTTGAGCCCTCAATGGATTATGTCTTGGTTAAGATGAAAGAGAGCCTCTCACCTATGATGAGGCTATGCGCGGGGGTGATAGTCACTCCTGGTTGAGGGCTATGCAGTCTAAGATGGACTCCCTACATAAGAATATGACTTGGTATTTGGTTGCATTGCCTAATGACAAGAAGGCTTTTCCATGCAAATGGATGTACAAGCTGAAAAGTACCCTTGGGCACTCCAAGCTAGCTTATAAGACAAGACTTGTTGCTAAGGTTTTTAAACAGGAGCATGGAGTTGACTTTGATGAAGTCTTTTCTCTTGTGGTCAAGATGACCACCCTACACTTGGTTTTAGCCTTAGTCACGTAGCTTGACTTGGACATGTATCAGATGGATGTCAAGACTACACTCTTGCATGGGGATTTGCATGATGAGATATACATGGAGGAACTTAAGGGCTTTGCAGAACCTGCCAGGGAGCACCTAGTGTGCAAGTTGACGAAAAGTCTTTATGGCTTGAAGCAGGCACCTAGGGAGTGGTATCATAAGTTTGATGCCTTTATGCAGTCACAGGGCTACAACAGGAGTGCTATGGATCTGTGTCTTTACACGAAGAAAGCCCATGATGGCTCATTACTTATTTTGGTACTTTATGCGGATGATATGTTGATAGCAAGAAAAGCTCAACATGATGAGCTGGATGCTCTTAAATCTCAGATAAAGAAGAGCTTTGAAATGAAGGATTTGGGACATGCCTCTCACATTCTTGGTATGTGCATTAAGCACGACAAGCATCAAGGACTACTCTACCTCTCACAGAGGGAGTACATTCATAAAGTACTTTAGCATTTTCGCATGCAGGACATGAAGCCTATTGACTGTCCATTACCTTCTTATGCACTATGGCCTAATATGTTCTGCTTTCCCACAATAATGGCATGTCAAATTGGACTTGCGTCAAACATGGGACTTACTGTTGCAAGATTGTCCATGGGACTTAGAATGAGACTTCTGTGAGTCTCTACCACGACGGTCATTCTCGCTCGTACCACCATGGTGACCCCAAACAGTCAAATCATGAGAAGTATGAGAAGCATTCACATTCTTCCTATTGATCTCATTTGTCAGGAGTGCACCCTCTACATCAAACAATTTCAACCCATTCTCAGTCATATTTGCAAATATGATAGTACAGAATGCAACCCCAAAGCCATTGCTAAAACAAGCTAAAAACAAGAGATACGGACCAAATAACGAGCTATCCACAAACTATGACCAAAATAGCATCAAATGGAGGAGACTGCTCTCATAAATAGTACAGTAGTCTGCAATTATAGGATGTTGAAAATGAGGTACAACATACTCGAGCTCACTGAAATAAAATCCAAAGCTCAATGTAACATCCAAGTGTCAAGTAAGTGGCTCCCCCTATAATAAAAGTTAGATGCCAGGCGAGCAAATAAAGCACAGATCCTCATGGGAGTGGCATCCAAGCATCCAAGATACATCAAGTACATAGTCGGGAGCATAAGACCCAATAAAAGCTTCAAGTCCATATGGTCATAAACCTCTAAAGCATCCAATGAAGCAACTGACAAATAATGTCAAATGTCATAAGCTCAAATCAAAGCTCAAATGCATTCAATAGCATAACCAAGCATAGAGCTTCAATGTCATGCACCAATACATCTAATAGAATGCCCGAATAGCATGAAAGAGCATTAGATATAGAATATCCTTGTTAAAAGCTTGCTGTCCACTATATGTACAGCAATAAAATGACAGTCAAGACTGAGTAAAAATGAGCTCAATCAAATCCCAAAAGCATTCCAGGAGCATGGCCAAGCATGTGGCATCAACCATAGACATAATGTATCATCCCAAGTAGCTAGGAAGCATCAACAAGCAATAGGCATATGCTTTCACTGATAAAACAACCTTCAGTCCTGCTTATTAAATTAGTAAAAGTGATGGTAAAATTGAGTCAAATATGGGCTCAAATCAGTCCAAAAGCATTCCAAACCAATGACATATGATCCCCCAAGTATCCGCCAACAAAACATAGGTATACTAGGCATCCCAAGAAGCATATACGAGCTCCAAACATTGAAGATATGGTTGTCCTTGTTTAATGGCAGCATGTTGTCATGTTTACATAGTTAATAGCTAAAGCTCAATGACTCAAAACCAATGCTCAATGTTGATGGTCAATGCCGGGGGGAGTGGTAAACAATGCCAAAGCCTTTATCCAATGCCGATGAGTAAGCACAAGTGCTTGAAAGTGGCCACAGCTAAAAAAACGTGTTTGTGTTTCCAACCCTGAATATTGAGCTAAATACTCCTTGGAATAAGCTCAATGGAGGCTCAAGATTTCCATGAGATAGCCCTAATAGGTCATGAGAAGTCCTAGAGCAATGAGAGCTCAATATGAACCTCAAGAGGTGGAGCTATGGCTGCCAATGGTGAAACCCTATTGTAGGTAACTCGAATGAGAGCTGAAGCAATGCTGAATTAAGCACATGGAGAACATGGCTCTAATACCAATTGAAGGGAGAAGCCTAAGTGAAAGCATGAGAAAGCGAAAGCAAGAGAGGTGTGAGCTATGGCAAATGGAGCAAGAGAGCAAGAGAGAGAGGGAGACTCAAGATGTGGGAACTCCAACAGTCACAATGTGTGATTGACCTTCCCTTTATTCAAATGTCACTGAAAGAACAAAGAATGAAGTGATAGTGATGGGCCCCCATCGGTTTGCAGTGTGCAAGTGTGGGTACGGTACTGTCAGTGTAGTAATATATGGGCAACTAGGCATAGGTACCTTTACCCCCAACATAGAGAACTAGATCCTTCGAGAGCTTGAGCTTTGGCACAACCATGATGCTTTGAGATAGAGGTGCTTTCTCTCATGCACATTTGCTAGTGCTTCACTAGATCTGCCTCTCTCCCTATACTCATTCTCCATGCATTGATGAGTTTGGAAACAAAGTTAGAGTCATCCAAGAAAGGTCAAGTTAAATTTGAAGGGAGGTGGACCGCTATTTGAGTGTGTTGTACAAACTATCTTTATAACCGTCATGATTGGGAGGTGGTCTAAAGTAAGAATACTTGAGAGGACATGAAATCGGTCCCCTTAGCACTATCCACCATCCGTCACATGTAGCATATATTCGGTCAAGTCTAGCTGCTCGCCATGTAGCATCTAGATGACGATTATGCCAAGTATAGTATGTTCCTCCATCTACCATTATCAAGGAAATATCTTTGAGCTAGCCTTGGTGAGATAACAAATCCCAAACCCCTTTTTCATCCTATATCATGCATGGAGACCTATGTGATCTGTCATCTTCCATAGCAATCATGTTCTAATCACCTAGCAACAAAGTGTTATTAGGGCTGGAAAGTTTGTCATGTATCACCTTCCATAAGTCTACCCTCTCAGCTAAGACATTGGGTGTATATGATGAAAATATATCAACCTTTTGTCATTCCAATGCCAAGGACACTACTACTGCATGACTGTTACTAGATTCCCACAGTTTTGTTGGTTTATAGGATGATTTCACAAAGAGGAGCATACCTACTCTCCTCATTTGCATTGCATTAAAAAAAGTAAATCTTTATTGACAACCTACTCATCAACAATGGTGTAAGGGTCAACATCCATTGCCCCGTTAAGCACTACAAGGATATTACACTCCAGAAGTAGGACTTTGGCCCATTTCTTAAATGTTAGTTGCTTCTTTGAAGCTTGCTTTTGTGCCTTTTCTCCTTTTTTCCATCCATTGACAACAATCTCCTTGTTTGCATATGAGTTGGGAAGGCCCTTCTTATTGGACTTAGCATGCACTTGATTGTTGGGACCTACCTCTAGCTTACCCTCTTTGCTTGTGTGCTAATTCATATTCTTGAGAGATGCACTCTACGGACCTATTACTTGGGGTTTTGATATGGTATGTTCATGTGACTTGGTAGGGGGGCTCCATGAGGGGCCACTCCTTTGGCACACTCATGGATGTGACCTCACATAGGCAACCACATTCTCCTTACCTTCATGCATTTTCTTCTTGTAATCATGAGCTAAGTGCCCAGTTTCATTGCAAATGTAACATGCATCCAAGAATGGGGCAAAGTGTACATCAATGTACAACTCAGTATAGTTAGCATCAAAAAGCTCTAGAACATCAAGGATCTCTTGGCATTTGTCCCATAGCATACATGCCTTCTTTTTTGCATGCATTCAATACATGAAGTTTTGTTACTACAATAGTTTTCCTTTATATTTTGTTAGTACAATGGTTTTAAAGAATCCAATACATAAATATTTTGTTAGTACAATGGTTTTAAAGAATCCAATACATGAATATTTGTTGCTTTATGTAGGAGGGCATGTAGTTTATAAGTACAACATTAATGAAATCTTTTTTATAAGCAAATAGAAAAACATGAGAGAGAGAGAGAGAGAGAGAGAATTTGCCAAGACATGCCTTGAGATATGCAACCTCCAAGGTTTTGTTTAAGATTGTAGGTGATTGGTAGGATTTGGGAGGCTCAAATCAGTTGACCGTGATTAGTTGTTAGCGTGACACAATACAAGATATGGGTATTGATAAGTCTCAATGCATTCTAAAATACATATGAAGCTCCATCCCTAGAAGAAGGTTAACATGTGGATGATGCTTGCAACTAAGATCTAGGAGTTTGCTTGAGATAGATTTAGGCTCCTGTCTATTGACTTTTACTTTTCTACTAGCTCACATTTTATCTCTCACTTGTTGCTTTCATTTGTATCTCATCCAACTTTTAGCTATTATTCATTATTTTCATTTATTTATGATGAATATATTTCATCTATATAAAAGCAAAACTAATAACAACAAGGGCAAGCAAATTTTTTGTGCTTTAGAGGCTCTTGGACCAACCACATGACAAGATTGAAACTCTTCCATTAGCCACAAAATTGAAGCCCTTGGATGAGCTAAGAAGGCTCCTTGGCCATTTTTACTCAAACTTGTGAAAAGATAGAAGAAAGAGCCTTGGGAATGTTTCTTGTCAATTTTGTGCATCTTGAAGAAAGCAAAAAAATAAAGCTTCATGAGGATTGAGCTTGTACTATTGGTAACATATAAAGAAATTTTGCATTGTCTGTGGTTTTGAAAAGGTGAATCAAGAAGAACTAAGCTCAACAAGTGCAAGACCCATTATCAATATAACATTGTAGTATAGAGCAAGTGTTGGCCTATGGGAGCTTGTGGATTAGCTAGAGGATGACCCATCCTACTAACTCCTTTGAATTTCTCACTTTTATGTTATTTACTCATACATGCATGCCATATTTGAAAATATGGGTTCTTGTGTGTTCACTTGCTATTGAAGCCTCACTTAAAACTTGCCAATCTTCCACCTTCATTAATTTTCCATGGCCAAACAATAATGATGTATGCATCCAATGCAATCACCATGGTCATGTTTTTGCTTTGCAATGTGTGCCATTCATGTGTCCAAAAGGCTCTCTTCCTCCCCTTGCTTCCAATTTCTTTGCCCTTCATACTCTAGATCTTTATAGTAACTACTTTTGTGGTTGTATCCCTTCCAAGCTTGAACCTCCCTCACAAACTCGTGCTTTTATTAGCCTCTCTCCCAAAACAAGGCAATGCTCAAGTGCACCACAAGCATGTGCAATCTTGTTTATGCTATTTTTTGAGATTGCTCCATCTTATCATAGGTGCATAATTTAATGATTAAAAAAATTCAAAGTTTCTTATTTGTGTTAGGTATATGTGAGGCATATACTAAGTTACTAATAAGTGCACATTATTGGTACAATTCATGTCACGATGACATACACCAATCAATGATCAATATGAAAAATATTTTATGTTGAGAGAGAGAGAGAGAGAGAGAGAGAGAGAGAGAGAGAGAGAGAGAGAGAGAGAGAGAGAGAGAGAGAGAGAGAGAGAGAGAGAGAGAGAGAGAGAGAGTGTGTGTGTGTGTGTGTGTGTGTGTGTGTGTGTGTGTGTGTGTGTGTGTGTGTGTGTGTGTGTGTGTGTGTGTGTGTGTGTGTGTGTGTGTGTGTGTGTGTGTGTGTGTGTGTGTGTGTGTGTGTGTGTGTGTGTGTGTGTGTGTGTGTGTGTGTGTGTGTGTGTGTGTGTGTGTGTGTGTGTGTGTGTGTGTGTGTGTGTGTGTGTGTGTGTGTGTGTGTGTGTGTGTGTGTGTGTGTGTGTGTGTGTGTGTGTGTGTGTGTGTGTGTGTGTGTGTGTGTGTGTGTGTGTGTGTGTGTGTGTGTGTGTGTGTGTGTGTGTGTGTGTGTGTGTGTGTGTGTGTGTGTGTGTGTGTGTGTGTGTGTGTGTGTGTGTGTGTGTGTGTGTGTGTGTGTGTGTGTGTGTGTGTGTGTGTGTGTGCACGTGCACGTGGGGGGATGCATGTCTTCTATCACTCAATTATTGGAGAAACCGTACCAATTGCTATGGACTCATACAATGAATTATATTCATAGTCTTGATGTATGGCAATGAAGTCATTGCACAATAGTGTTTCTTAGTTGTACCATCTTTAAGTGCCAAAAGTTAATACTACGTTGTAGAATTGCCTTAGTTTAAAAACATACAAGTGTATCCAATCATTTATATCAATTTGCCTTTAGTTCAAGTTCGTAGGAAAATGGAATTGATGGTACTACTTAAGATACACTTCTCCATTTTACATACTTGTAGTTTGTGTGACTTTTTGAGGTTGATCTCTCTAGGTTGTTCTATACATTGCTAAATGTAAGCATGCTAAAAGAAAAACATGTTATTTCCATGTGTATATGCAACAGAATATCTACAGATGTTTAATCAACATAAGATGTGCCCATAGGAGTTGAGATTGTTACAATACATGGGTGTCCTTAGAGTCTATTTGAATTGAAAGCTTTTTGTAACTACATGTTGATAGAGAATGATCTTGCAAAGATATTGTCTAGATTATGTCTCCATATCCATTTGGGAAAAATAAATATAATGTCAAAATATGATGGCCAGATTTTGGTATAGAAATGATACAACAATAAGCCTTAGGGGGGAGAAGTGAGCATGTTGTATGTTTTGATTTCATAATTACAATCTTAAAAGGTAAAATGTCATCCTGTTTCAATCCAAAACATGATATTTGTGCATACATGGAATAACAAAATCAAACTAGATAGAATTCAAAAGTAAACTAACAATAAGTTTATATGTCTTAGGTTTAACATTTCAATCGTTCATATCACAGCAACCATACACCCATCAAGAGGATGTTAGTAGACATGCAATCATCAAGACAATGTTAAATAGATATATAGATAACTAAGTACATAGTACATCTAGACGTATTAGATGAATTGATATACTATTAAGGGAAATCAATTATAATACTTGCACAATTCAATCTTTCTATTTAAAATATAATAATTTCAAGTAGGTCATTAATTTTATACATGATATGCAAAGAGATGGTAATAAATCATATTGCAAGAGGCTACCTTAATGTTATTTTTCAAAAGCATTAAATTCATTTTGATATCCTTTTATGCAAGGCTATGAGATATAGATGCAATCTAGGAATGTGTTGAAGTTTGGTCTTAATACATTCAATATGATCATAAGTAAGTATGGCTAATGTGTTTCCTTCATAAGTTCAACTTATCCTTTCCTTTGTTGCTAACAATAATTTTGCTACACACGCACACGCACACATGCACATATGCACACATGCACACGCACACGCACACACACACACTCTATGTGTGTGTGTGCGTGCGTGCGTGCGTGTACGAGTGCGCGTGCGCGTGCATGTGCGTGTACGCACGCGTGTGTGTGCGTGTGCGTGTGCGTGTGCGTGTGCGTGTGCATGTGCGTGTGTGGGTGTGTGTACTAATCCAAATTATATCTCTATATTAATCTCTTGAGTTTGAGGATCTTACAACATATGACAGATCAAGCATATATCCCCCTTTTCCAATTCTTGTTGGAATGTTTAGACTTTCCAAAATGGCCTACAGAAAAGGGTGAAAGTGGGAACAAAAAGTGGAGATTTTCATCTATTTGGCCTTTAGCCAACTATTCAAGTAACATGGCTTTGTCTAGGAGAATGAAACTTCTCTAAAGTGCTTTTTAAAGGATCTATAGTGGCATGACACATTTCAACTTAACAATACATTGCTTATTTGGTATGATAAGTCCTTTGGTTGATGTAGCAAACATTGATTTATATGTAAATCTACTATACTTTTGCACCAAGAAATGGTATTTGTGTTCTCAAGAGAATAGGATAAGATTGTTGCTTATGTGGTGTGAAAAAGTCCTTTGGTTGATGTAAAGAACACCCCATTATATGTAATTGTACTCTACATTTGCATTGGGAAGTTGTATTCATGTTCTCAGGAGAAGTGGATACATCCATAATGGTAGCTTACCAAATGAACTTGTGCACGTGAACTCATGATTACAAATAGAAAAGTTTATCTAACATGAATGGATTGGAGATTCAAAACTTGTCATTATAAAGAGAGATGGCAAATTGCATTTAGAGTGTGAAAACATTTATTAGATTATGAAAACATCTTTCTCATTTTTTTTTCAACCAAAGCATAAAAAAGTCTATCCATTTAGGAGAGGTGCAACACAAATATTAGTGAGTCTCTAATGATGGTGTATAAACTTTATATGAGGCTTTTGGATTCATAGGAGCATTGTTGTTCATGATTGTTCCACAATGAAAGAACAAAGGTACACTTCTATTCAAGGTGGTAGGTGGTATAACATAGGGTTCACGCCTATTTCTTATTGAAACATTATCTCACTAGTATTAAATACTGTTCTTAGTGCTGATGATCTAGCTAATGATAACACAATGTCTCAACTCATGTTGCTAAGAGGTAATCAAATTTTTTCAACACATAACCATCCATAGGTGTGTAATCTAGAACTCAATCTACAAAGCTAGCTACAAGTGATATTTGAATATGTGGACTATCCTAAAGCCACCTTTTTCTCTCTTTTCCATTAGGTTGTGAAATAGGACCTTTTGACCTTCTTGGACTTGATACATTGCCAAATATTTCTTGAGAACATAAGCTTAAGCCTTAGTAAAGGAGCCTAGCCTTACAAAAGAAGGTTTAGTTCATGAAATATCAAAGAGGTGTGATTAAATTTGGATCTTCACAAACAAGGATTGTGATGTGATCACATTTTTGGGATCATACTACTATATGCTCACTTAGAAATTTTATGTTAAAAAGGAAAATCAATATTAATTTGCTACAACTTGATATGCTAGTAACCCTGCTAGCCTTCTGCATTTTTCTGAAGGGGCTACCAGGCTTTTAAAAGATCATGTTGGGCCCTGCCAAAATCATTAATCCTCTATAAATAGAGGACCATACCACCATTTACCCTTCCTCTAGTTTTTGGGTGAGTCTCCTGGGGAGTGCATCCTTCTTTGGGTGAAGAACTCTCTTATGGGATAAAATATTGAGAGTAACCTATATATTGAGGGATGGTTCTAAGAATCATTTGATGAGCCCAATTCTACCCTTGTCATAGAGATATTTAACAAACATAGAACCAACACATATGCATACAAAATCACTTTCTTGTTCTAGCTAAAGGAAGAGGCAATCCTTGATTATTTGCTAGTTGTGGTTCATGTCTTTTAAGAGACCTTGGGACAAAATGCTTAATCTCGTGGGTAATTGGTCCTCTTATGGGAGGTACCTAGTGTAGAGATGAAGCATTGGCTACACAATAGCATTGTAACGCTTGTAATATTTAGGTATTGGACTAACATCCTAACTTGGATATATGAGATCATAGTTGACATGAATATCGAGGCTCTTTGGCAATCATACAATGATTCCAAACATGTACCTCTTTCTCTCTCCCCTCTTGACTTGCATGCTCCCTTCATGCCAAGCACGCACTCTCTCTCTCTCTCTCTCTCTCAAAAAAAAAGATCCCATAGGATGCTCATTCAAGTTTTTAATAGTAAGCAACAACTCAAAGTTATAAGATTCTCCTAAATATAGGGTCACCAATGTGGGTACATGGAGTAGCTCTCTCTCTCTCTCTCTCTCTCTCTCTCTCTCTCTCTCATATCATGGCAAGAAGCATGGCATGGTCCATACTCCTTTTGAATGCAATGGTCTATCAAAAAATAAATTAATTCTTAACTCAACTTATTGTACCTTTATGCATCTATCCTAAGAAAGTGCACAAAGCTTCACAATGGCACATGTTCTCACAAAGTTTTAATTGACAATGAGGGCCAATGGAGTGACACTACTTGGTGCAAAGCATGCCATTTGTTGCATGTGAAGCATGCTATCAGCTATAATTTTTGTGAGCAAAAAAAAAATAAAAAAGTGAAGCAAGTGGCATAGGCTTGCAACCTTTGCAATGATGCCAACTACGTTGTTAGCCTAGCTCGATTATGAAGGTTACACATTTAGACCATTTGCAAGAGCATAGGTAATGTTCAATAAGGTTGCAATTCAAAATCATGGAGAGCTTACAATAAATGATGCTGATGAATATTGGTGGGCTATTGTAAAATTGCATGAACTATAAATTGTTTAGAAATCTTTGAATCTTACAAGTCCGCTATATGAAGTTTGCATACTTTGTGCGCACAGCAATCACACCTTCATTCAAGGCTATGGTGGCACAATAGTAGAGTCTTAGAAAGAGTCAAACTTGGAACTTGCAAAACCTTTGAACAATTATTATACTTTATATTTTCACAAATGACGTTTCTCTTCTTCTCATCTATTATGCATATTTTATGGAATCTAAAAGTGCCATCATGTGAGAAGATGTCTTAACCTAAAGTCTCAAAAGTCATGAGGCCCATTTATTCTCCATGTTGGTTAGCATGTGCACCTATGCATCCCATATGAGCTATAGGAAAAGTAGTGTTGCACACAAATGCAAAGGTGAAAACAATGTTTATAAAAGATATGATGTTAGTACCAACCTAGATCCAAAAAGAAGATCACTTTGAGTTTGGTTAACAAATCAAAGTTTGGTAGCCTCCACTTTCCATATACAATTTTTCATAGAGCAGTTTTTTTTTGGAATATGAAATGATATTCTTTAGACTTGAAGTATATAAAATACATACTTGTCTTGAATTGATGCTTTCATAATAAGACATTTATGCTAGGCCAGCTTGCTTTGCTAGGTCTATCAATTGAATAAGTGTCACTTACTAAAAGAGATACTTCCAAGTTCCATTGGTCTTTCCTCTCGTTTTTGAAAGGGTATTGTTAATGAAAACAATCTTATTCTGTCATCCATTTCTTGATAATATCGAAAAATGTAACTTGAAGAAGAAATTACTTGATTTCATGCAAATGAAGGTAGTACTTAAAAAACCTTGTGTATAATCATGTGCGAAGAACTACACTTTCTTATCTTCAAACTATGGTAGTTACCATGGGACAAGCTTGCAATACTTAACATATTGGGCAATTGATTTAATCTTTTACACACGCACACACACACACACACACACACACACACCCATGGATATGTGAGAAAAAGCATGCACATTTGTATTTTGTGTGAGAGGGATTACATATAGATGATCACACAAAGCACAAATCCCAATGTCATATTGCTTGTTTCACCTAATGTTGGCTAATAAGCTTTATGAGCTACAACAAATATAAAGCTTCTTAAGCTCAACATTTCTTTTTGTGAGACTTCCTTTCAAGCACCTCCATTTGCTACCCTGAATCCTTGCAATAATCGAACTCCCAACGTTTAGTTCAATTACATGATTTGCAATTAGAATGCTTGCAATGCATGCCCTACATTCCAATCTCCCCCCTTCCCCCCCACACATACACACACATATGTGTAAGTTGGGCATTCTTCTTCATTATTTGTGCCCTTTGAATTTCAAGAGTGCAATTCTCCAAGAATGAGATATAATGGCTAGCATGGTGATAAAAGAACACTCTTTCTCTTTGTTTCTACATTGTCCTTCTTGCTTGTTGGCATACACCTTCAAGCCCTAGCATAAGCACATTGAACTCTTGCATATCCACAACTTGTGTTATACATACATGAAAATTAGTATCAAACTTAGAAATACAACAAAACCATGTTAGACTTCTCTATTTTATCAAGAATGTGTTGATCTAGGGTGGATATGTAGTAGCAGCCCATGAGTGCATGAGTGTAGAAGCCTTTTGTTTGAAAGAATTTTTGGGGAGAGACATATTGAACCTAACACTTTATGTGATTTCTCCCTCCATGTGTGTTGGTTCTTGTTGCTAGTATTTCAAGCTCCAATCTTGAATAGAAACACTCTTTAAATAGTTTTAGATTTGATTAATGATTTTAGAGCTTTAATGAAGAGTAGTCCATCTTTGAAGTGTAGAGTGCACAACTCAAGCTAGTAAAAAGAAGAGGGCTTCAACCTTATAGAATCCGAACACTCGTATAGGGTGTCCGCCCAAGAGTTGCAAAAAGGTTTCATTTACAAATTGAGCTTTTGACATATAATATGCATGCATACCTACGGGCACACACTTCGTGCGTGTGTGCATGCATGAGTGCGTACATGTGTGCGTGCGTGCGTGCGTGCATGTGTGTGTGTGTGTGTGTGTTCTTATTACAATTGGTTGCGGGATGAGGCATTTCTCATCTTAGTCCATCATGCCAATATAACAAAATTCAACCTTAATGTCAATTCCATACAAAAACAAGTTGACAATTTTAGGAGTATCTTTGTGATGGACTAGGGCAAGGTTTCACATCCTTGCTCAATGTTCATAATTGCCAAACAATAGAAAGCTTAATAAGAAAAACCTTCAAATTGAAGGGCAAAAGGGTTTAAACTGTAGAGTTTTAAGGCATTTTAACTATTGGCAAAAGAGTGACAAAAGAATCTACACCCTTAAGGGTTTTTGGTTGGCACAAAAAGAGTTCCACAAGCTTACTAGGCCCCTATCTCCTATCATTCAAAGGTAGGATTAGAATTGGTTGTTACATCTACCACATTAAATTTCTTGTTCCTTCCACCTTAGTTCCTTCAAAGAAGAAAGGGAGGAAAAGGATGGTGAACATCTTACACCGCTCTTTACATTTGTAATTGGGCCAACATGATAGTTAAGGTTGCCCTTAGTGGTGATCTCAATCCTCTTTAATGTCACAAATTTCTCTAAAGAAATAGGAAATGTTCTCTAGGTTTGATGTCATGAGATTTTCTCTAAAGAGATAGTTGAAAGGTAGTCACTCTAACACAGAAGATAGTGTATTGATTGGGGGGGGGGGGGGGGAGGGGGCCTCGAATCCATGATATTGTTGATTCCCAAATGAAAAATGTTGAATGATTGCTTGTGTAAATGGTTCAGCACCTAATTTTTTTTATAGTAATGTAAAAAATATCCAAATTTGTACGGATAGTTTGCCATTTTGACCGATTTGGTTTTCATGTTTTTGTTGAAGAGTAAAATCCACATGCATTGTTAGATCAAAATAGTAGAGCAAACATGGATTAAGCCAACGCTATTTGTAACTAAATATCTCTCTTTAGCCTATTCACGATTTGTCGAGGGGGCTGGGTTTTGGCTGTTTTGAAAGGTGAGTCGTACTTCTAAGTTGTATCGGGCTACATTCTTCAACAATAATATTAGAAATCAAGTGTAAGACAATAGGGTTGTAGCTCAATTGGTTTGAGTGTGGGTTGAGTTCTCTTTGGATCAAAGACTCGAGTGCGAGAATCAAGAAATGACAAGAGCAAAGGAGTGCTTGGAAGGCAAGCCCTGGTGGCCCGTGGGAACGGACCCCGGACCCTTACCCAACCTATTCTCCGGAAACTTGAAAGGTCCAGTGTGAAGCGACCCTCCGTTCACGTAGCCAGCTTTTGTAGGGCCCGACGGGGCGTCCATTCAAGGTGAAGCCCTACTTGTCCTGCCGGTCACCAGTCAACGAGCAGCCGGTCGCCTGTCAGCTTAAGATTGCCACCTGGCCCGGTTAGGGGCCTTAGGGCCTTAATAGCCGGTCAGCCGGTCAAAGATGTACCTGCAGTAGTCCCCGGAATTACGGAAATTTACCGGCTGTTTTTACGGCTCTAGGAAGCCAAGAAATGATGATGGCAAGCAGAGCAATCATTGAAAAAACATGTCAATGTATGATTATTACGTATCGACATTGGAAAGTCACGTACCGCATCTCATCATCCATTTAAAGCGAAAAAATTAGGGTTTAGTCACCCCTTTTCGTAAAAATCATTTCGAAAAACCTGTGAAGGCTGTGAGGTTTTTTTTTTTTTTGAGAAAGAGGTAAATTAAAGTAATTGATATTAAAAGGAGAAAATATGTACATCTTGGGGGGACACAGCCCAATGGCCCATATCAAGAGACTACTCTCCTTATTAAAGCGGTAATTTATATTAAAAGCAGAAAATATGTACGATGTGGGGGGGCTCACCCCAGATCAAGAGACTACTTTGCTTATTAAAGCATCACTTGGGATATACACATGTGACACGCAGCACTGGTTATAACGTGCACAAGTTTCTAGTTACAAAATTATATGTATTAATTTTCATCTGCCTGTAGAGACTCTAGAAAAGGCTAGCAACTAAGGGGCATAGCTCAAAATTCCCCCTTCCAAGGGGGGTAGAGGGATTATTCTTAGCTGGCTTCCGAATGATGTCCTGCATTGTGCGTAACATCTCCACCCCTACCTCCTCTTCCTTTTGCTTCATAATAAGCTTGCATTCCTTCTTCATGAAGTACGCTTTGATTGGCTATAGCGTTTGTCTAGCTTCCACTCAGACCATCTTCTCTCCCTCTTTCGACATCTGCAGAGAGAGATAAAAAATGAGTCTCCCTAACTGTTTAGTTTTTCTCGAGAATATAACTACATTTCTGTCAATCCATATGTTCCATAAAAATACTCCCCTTATACTTGTCCACAAGGTTAGAGGAAGGTTATTAGCCTCTCCTATCAATTGTTCTTTCCAAGAGAGTCTACATGGATGAAAGGGCAAATTTAGGGTTTGAAACCATCTTAATTTATCCACAATACATAGGCAATTGATAAATAGATGGGGAATGTTCTCTCCTTCCCTATTATACTTGATACAAATTCCATTTCCAATACCAATTTTTAGTGCCTTTTCCTGAGTCCAGACACCCTTATGTAAGATTAGCCATAGAAGGTAGGAGATATTGTCTAGAAGGGAGGAGATATTGTCTAGAAGGCAAGAGTCCTAATCTTTGGTTTAGTCGATTGATCAATGTCATGTTAGATCTGATTAAGTTAGAATATGGAAGAGGCATTTCTTTCTTGTCCAATTGAAGTCCTGGAGCCTAAAGTTTGAGTTACATTGCAAAAGACTAGATTGGATTCTTTCCATGCATATTTTCTTTCATTTAATATATGAAGATCTTATCTATTTAATCTGAAGCTGGTTCTTATAGTGTTGTCATTGATCTTGCTTTTGACCACAGGATCCCAAATATCTATCCACACTTTTTTGCTAAGTTTGGAGGCTGTCTTGAAGTGTTCTCCTTTGCAGCCTCCACAGTTATGCTTAGCCATAATGAATCTTTTGTAGACGACCTCATCATTTCTTATTATGTGTAATGAGAGGCTTATAATTCTGCAAGGATACCCACAGTTGCTTCATTAGAGGTAAGGCTTTTTTGGGCTGGAAAAGAAAAGGGGTGAGAATGACTGTATGGACTAGGAGATTAGTCCACTTGGGGCATGTAGAGGGCTTGCAGTTTTGGAGGCTACTAAGGAATAGAATTGTCTAGTCCTCCTCAAACTTTTGAAGACATCTCAATATCCACTTGCCGGGTAGCTTATTAGCCATGCTGTGGATGCCAACAATTCCCAACCCCTTGGGTTTCTTAGGTAGAGTGCAGAGATTCCATGATATCTTATGTACCTTGAATTTGTTTGAATCCCCTCCCCTTAAGAAATCCCCTCCAGCATGCCAAGAAGTAGATGCATGCTGGAATAATGATATGGTTCAGGATGAACACTCTAGATGCAAAGGTATGATTAGGGTCATTCTATGACCCCTTCATTGATGAAAGAGGGAAGAGAAGCATAGTGAACAACCTCTCTCTAGATTGCAAGTAGGGGCAAGACCAGCATTCCTTTGAACATCTGGAAGAATTCATTTAGTAGCCCATCCAACCCTGGAGATCTACCCTTTGCTAGGGACCTAACGGTAGCTTCCAATTTAGCTTACTCATAGTCATGGTCAAGAAGTTTGGCAATTTCAAGTGGCACTATCTTCTATCCACAGAGTGAGACCTTTGCCTTAGCCTTTGTTTGCTATTCAATAGTGGGGTTGATAGTGCTGAATATTTCATAGAACTACTGATGTGCTATCTCTAAGTTCTCTTCTAGTGTTGAAGCCAAAGGCCCATCTTTCCTTCTCAACATAGGTATCCTTTCTTTACTTTGCTTTTGCTTTAGGACTTAAAAGGTTTCTTTTGTGAGTCTATCACCTTTATCCACCCACCATGCCCTAAGGTAATTATGTAGACGTATAGCTTCCATAATATCCTCCTTACATATGGTAGCTTTGGCTACAAACAACTCCTTTTAAAGGTGATAGGCTTCTCCATCTATTTCAACCTCTAATAGGATAACCACTTGGTATGTATGGGCTCTCCTTTGTTGCCTAATATGGATAAGAGTATGTTTGGCAACTCTGAGGAACGACTATGATTCCTTCACTGTCAAGGTCCAAGCTCTCAAGGGGCTATTGGGAAGGGAAGTACTTATTGCAAATATTTGGGATCCCTTTTTGGACATATTGAAACCTGAAGAGGCTGGTCATCATGCAACCACCTAGCTTTAGGAATAGCATGTTAATTGTGGGATACAGAAGTCAAAATAGGATTGTGGTAAGAAAGCACTTTCTATGTACATCCCAAGTAGTCCAAAAGATATGTAGCATCCCCTCCCTTAGACCACGCATCTCGAATGCAGTAGAGACCAGAAAATGGACCATCAAGGGTGGTTGTCACCCGTATGAAGAAGCTGTAATTAGCTAAAACTCATTGGATCGGCCTCAGAGTTGTGATGACCACCAAGGGAAACTCCTTCTTCTAGCGAAGGTTGTGAGTTTAACTCTAAGTTCGAAGTGAGCTCTGAAAGCAATCCGGAAATACCTCAACCACCTAAGACCAAACACACCAAAAGGGACTTGCAAGTCCACCTAAAGTGTAGGCTGTTGAAGGAGGAAAAGAGGAGGCAAGTAAAGGTGCCAGAAGCCAAAGAACAAAGGAAGCCCTAGGATCTATCGAAGTGCTTCATGAAGTTCAAAAAGGGCGACATGGTAGTGATCATGCTAGGAGTTAAGAGGCAAGGACAAGAAAGTGAACCAATAGAAGGGCCTGCTAAGGTCAAGGAAGTTAACTTAGCAAGGGAAGGGGAAAAGCCTCAATCCATGTTCATAGTAGATGACCTAACTGAGAAAGAGGGGGCTGATCTCATCGCTCTCTTGTGAGAGTACATGGATGTGCTTACTTGGTCCTTAGATGAACTAAAAGGAGTAGATTTGAGGGTTGTGACTCATAACATCACTATGACTCTCAATGCAACACCATTTAAGTAGCGACCATGCCCGATGAATCCAAAGCACACATATGCTGTTAAGGAGGAGATAGATAAGCTGTTGAAGGCTAGTGTCATCTACAAAATTGAGCACACGGACTAGGTGTCACCTATAGTAATTGTCTTGAGAAGAAGAACAAAAATATTTGAGTGTGTATGAATTATTAAAAGGTCAATGCTGTGACTAAGAGAGACAAATATCCAGTACCCTACACAGAGCATATGCTCAAAAGAGTAGCAAGGAAAGAAGCCTGTAGTTTCCTGGATGGCTTCTCAAGCTACAACCAAGTGTAGGTGCACCTTGATGACATAAGATAACATTTGTGACTGAATGGGGCATACTTACCTACGTAGTCATGCCATTTGGGCTGATGAATACACCAACTACCTTTCAACACCTCATGTGTGCCATCTTCAAAGACATGCTTAGGAGAGAATTGGAGGTGTTTGTTGATGATCTATGTGTCCACTCTAGCTGGAGGAAACACATAGATAAACTTTGCATAGTCCTTGAGGGATGTAGACTGTATAATCTCTCCTTGAACCCCTTAAAGTGCTAGTTTTGGGTGAAACACGGATGTATCCTAGGGCACATATTGTCTAAGAACAACATTGCCACAAACTTCTCCAATGTCAGAGTCATTGTCGATTTACCACCACCCACGAACTATAAGGAAGTTTAGTGCTTTTTGGGACACACAAGGTACTATCTGCGATTTGTTCTGAACTATGTATTAATCATTAGACCCCTTTACAAATTGCTGGTTGTATTTGAGTGGACCAAGGAATGCCAATGTGCCTACAAGGAACTAAAGAAGGCTCTTATGATCGCACTGATCCTATGAGCCCCAGATTGGAACATAGCATTCCACATGCACATTGATGCATCAAAGTTCGTTGTGGGAGCTATTTTGTGCCAACCTGGTGAACATAATATCGATTACCTACGAGCTTTGCTAGCAGACAACTCACAAATACAGAGATGAATTACTCCACAATGGAAAGGGAAGGCCTAGCTATGGCGTTCGCTATAAAGAAGTTTCGTCATTATCTTTTAGCTATGCCCTTTGCCTTCTTTGTTGACCATCAATCTTTGCTTTATTTGGTGAACAAACCTTGCACTACAGGATGCATATCTAGATGGTTACTTGTGCTTCTAGAATTTTACTTCTCCATGGTTGTACGCAAGGCTAAGTAGCATTACATGGCAGATCATACGTCCCGCATACCCACCATAGGAGAAGCTGTTGAATAGGGCATCATAGATGATTTTGAAAGGAGAGAAGAATCTAAGCTTGCTTGGAAGAGCTATGGTAGGAGAGCAAGAGCAAGAAAGAGAGAGAGATCAAATGGGAACTCCAACAATCATAATGTGTGTCTGGGCCTTCCTTTATTCAAATTGTCATTAAAAAGATAAATAATAAAGCGATGGTGATAGGCGCTTGCCACCTACAGTGTGCAATGGCAGGTATTGTCAGTGTAATAATACACGAGCAGCTAGGCAAAGGCACCTTTACCCCCAACAACCTCCCACTTAAAGGCGAATTTGCCCTAGTGAGTTGTGAAAAGAAAAAAGAAAAGACAATACAATGTACACATGTACAACAGGATGAGGAAAAACATTATCTCATCCAACGCCCATCAATCTCTTGAGGAAGGAAAAGCGCTCAGTAGTGAGGCTTTTCATGAGCAGATCTATAGGATTTTTGTTAGTGGAGATCTTGACAAGATCAATAGACTTGTCCTCCACAACCCCATGTATGAAGTGATATCGCACCTCAATGTGTTTTATCTTCGCATGGAAGATTAGATTCTTGGCTGGCTGAATAGCACTCATAGAATCTGAATGCAGTGTAGGTATAATATCAATCCCAAGGTCATGAATCAAACGGCCCAACCATATGGCCTCCTTGCAAGCCTCAATGGATGCAACATACTTCGGTCTCAATAGTAGAGAGAGTCATACAGTTTTGAACCACCCTGGACATCCAAGACACACCACCTCTAGGATAGGTGAATACATAGCCAGAAGTGGACTTCTAAATATGCAATGACAAGCATAAGGAAAAGGGCAAAGGGAAAGCATAGAATAAGTCTGATGATCGTAGCATTGTCCCCGCTAAGTCTAGTGTTAAGATTGAAGAGATCAATGTAGTGTAGCAACCTGACTCTGATGATGATTACATACTTGTAGCTTCTTCTTTGGATGTGTCACAGTTGTTTGATGTCTTGTCTAGTTTTACTCAGTGTTGGTTGATGGATTCAGGGGCTTCCTTTCATGTGACCCTTCATAGAGAGTGGTTCCACTCATATTGCATTATGACTGGATCTATCCATTTGGGGAATGACTTGGCATTACAAATAGTTGGTATTGGTGATATTCAGTTGCAATTTGGTTCAAGTAGTATGTTTACTTTGCATAATGTTCAACATGTACTGGCTCTCACAAAGAGTCTTATCTCTACTAGCACAATGGATGATGAGGGTTACTTTGTTTCCTTTGGGGATTCTTATTGGAAGATCACTCGTGGGAACCTTATTCTGGCACGTGCTACCAAGTCTAGCACTTTATATCGCTTTTTTGTATCTGGACCCATAGATCATGTTTTGTCTATGGCTGCAGTTCCACGTATGTCTCTTTGGCATCATTGCCATAGGCACATGTCCTTAAAGGGGATGAAAATGCTTACTTGTTTGTAGTACCTTCCGCCTTGACTATAAGTATTTTGAGTCATGTGATCATTGTTTGTATGGGAGGCAAACATGTAGTACGCATAAGAAGTCTAGCACTCTATGCACGGGCGAGCCTTTGGCTCTTGTTCACTCTGATGTCTGTGGACCTATGCCCTGTCACTTGTCAAGAGGTGCCAAGTACTTTGTCACATTCATTGATGATTGCTCACATAAGGTCTGAACATATCATATAAAACAGAAATCTAATGTTTTGGCTACCTTCTTTCAGTGTTGGCTTGCATTGGTTGAGAATTGATCTGGGTATAGGAGGTTGAAATGCCTACGATCAGATAATGGGGTGAATATTTCTCTAAAGCCTTTGAGTAGTTTTGCGATGAAAGGGGTATTAAGTGTCAGTTGACCGCCCCGTACACTCCACCCCAGAATGGTATGGTTGAGCTCATGAATGGTCTGTAGGTAGTATGCTTAGCCAGGAAGACTTACCATAGCAATTTTGGGCTAAGTCAGGACTGTTGCCGTACACTTGATCAATCAATCTCCTTGCAATTCTATTAACTTTCAAGTTGCAACAGAGGTGTGGTTTGGAAAGCCTCCCTTGTATGATCATTTTCGTGTCTTTGGTTGTGAGGCTTTCTACCATGTACTCAAGGACAAGCGCACAAAGTTGGATCCTAAGTCCATCAAATGCATCTTTCTTGGTTATGGGGATGCAGGTGAGATAGGATATTTTCTATGGAATCCACATGCTTAGAAAGTCATCCGCAACCATGATGTGGTTTTCCATGAGGAAAAGATGCATAAGCAGGCTAAGAAAATAGTCGAGATACGTAGGGTTAAGTTTCAAGAGCCTCTTACTCCTATACAACCAGTTAGACAACCTGCAATAGTAGATGATGCTCCAGTAGCCCATGACCATGATGTTAGATAGAATGTGTAGGATCCTTAGCCCTACCTTGAGATGCTTTGCTAGAGCTAGACGTGGTCCTGAGTGGTTTGAGCCCTCCGTTGATTATTTGATGATGACAAATGTAGGTCAGCCTCTCACTTATGTTGAGGCCATGTGTCATCATGATAATCACTCTTGGGAGAGGGCCATGCAATCAGAGTTTGACTCTTTACCAAAAAATCATATGTGGGAGTTGGTTCCTTTGCCTAGTGGAAAGCGTGCATTGCCATGCAAGTGGGGTTACAAGTTGAAAAGCACCCCTGGATTCCCCAAGCCTGTCTATAAGGCTAGATTGATTGCTAAGGGTTTTAAATAGGAGCTGACTATAAGAAATTCTTTTCTCCCCTATAGTCAATATGACAACCCTATGCCTGGCACTAGCATTGGTTGCTCAGTTAGATCAGGACATTTATCAAATGGATGTTAAGATAGCTTTCTTATGTGGGGACTTGCATGAGGACATTTGTATGTAGTAGTCTAAGGGCTTTGAGGAAAAAGGCAGGGAACCCCTAGTGTGCAAATTGAGAAAGAGCCTTTATGGCCTTAAGGAGGCACCTAGGGGATGGTACCACAAGTTTGATGCTTTTATGCATTCACATGGCTATACATGAAGTGATATGGATCCATGTTTATACACGAAGAAGGCTCATGGTAGCCTTTTGATTTTGGCACTCTATGTGGATGACACGTTGATGCTGGGAGAGCTCTTGATGAGTTGGATGCTTTGAAAAGTCAGCTCAAGAAGAGCTTTGAGATGAAAGACATGGGACATCAAGCCTCACTCACATATTCTTAGGATGCACATTACACATGACCACTCTCAGGGGCTTCTTTACTTGTTACAAAAGGAGTATATCTAGAAGGTCCTTGAGTGATTTCATATGCAGGATGTTAAGCCTATTAGCTATCATTTTCCTTCTCATGTGAAGGTGAGCTATGCCAAGATGGCCAAGACCCCTTATGCATCCACAGTGGGCAGTTTGATGAGTAGAAGGCCGAGATGGCCAAGATCCCTTATGCATCCGCAGTGGGCAATTTGATGTATGTCGTGATAGCTACTCATCTCCTGACATAGATTTTGCAGTGGGAGTTGTGGCATGCTATATGGCTACACCTAGCAAGTGGCATTGGGATGTCGTCAAGGGTATCATGAGGTACCTGAAGGGCACAACAGATATGTGCATATGTTATGGTGGCCATGATATAGGAGTCATGGGGTACACTCTGATTATGTAAGACGTGCAGACAATAGAAAATCCACCTCTGGCTATGTGTTTACATTTTCTGGGGATGCCATTTCTTGGATGTCTAGGGTGCAGAAATGCACAGCCCTCTCTACTACTATAGAGGCCGAGTATGTTGCAGCCATTGAGGCTTGCAAGGAGGCTTTCCAGTTAGGTTGTCTGGTAGCAAACCTTGGTATGACTGATGTGGTTTCTACACTACATTCGAATTCAATGTTAGCCAAGAATTCAGTCTTCCATATAAAGACAAAGCACATTAAGGTGTGCGGTACCACTTTATCAGAGAGATCGTTGAGCATAAGCCTGCTGATCTTATCAAGATCTCAACTGATCAAAATCTTGCAAATCTACTCACAAAAAGTCTCTCAACAGAGAATTTTGCCTTCCTTAGGAAGTTGATGGGTGTTGGATGAGATGACCTCTATTCCTCATCCTATTGCACTCTATATACACATTGTAATTTCTCACTTTTTTTTTCTTATTTCCTCTTCACTCGAGGCACATTCGCATTTAAGTGGGAGATTGTTTGGGAATAAAGGTGCATGTGTCTAGCCGCTTGTGTATTACTACACTGACAGTACCTGCACCTACACACAGTAGGCGACGGGTGCCCATCAATGTCACTTCATTCTTTATTCTTTCACATATTTGAATAAAGGAAAGGCCGATCACACATTGTGACTATTGGAGTTTCCACATCAATCTTGAGTCTCTCTCTCTTGCTCTCTTGCTCCTTCCACCATAGCTCACACCTCTCTTGCTTTTATTTGCTTGTGCTTCCACTTGGGCTTGTTCCTTCACTCTAATGTTACTAGATTTTGAGATAGAATTATTAGCACTCTTGACTTGGCTCCTTATCTCATGAGGTTTTGCTTTTCCTCCTTCAAGATGTTGAAAACTTCCTCAAAAAATGAGAACAACTCCACGTTGAAAGTGCTAAAGTTCAATTGAAGTCAAGATGGGACCTTCTTGGGGATGCCCCAAACCTTTTTTCTTCAATGCTTTGAAGGCTAAGCACTAGAAAACAACTATCACTTTTGTTCAGGATGACTCTAGGCATGTCCTTATTGATGATTGGGATATTGTTAATCTATTTCACAAACATTTAGATGCCATTATTCTTGCTAAACTAGCAAGTACAATGGAGTGGATGGAGCCTATTGAGGCCTTTCTACATGTTGAAACTAAAGTAATTCGTGCAAATGCAGCTCTCCAACTAAATCACCCTTTTATTGAAGAGAATTTCTCTATGTGGTAAAATCCATGAGTAAAAGAAAGTCCCCTAGTTTGGATGGATTCCGTGTAGAGTTTTACTTAGCACTATACCATGTATGATTGAAGAACATGATGGCATTAGTTAATAGCTTCAAAGAGAAGGGTGAAGCGGAATAAGAAGTTAATGCAGGCCCTATCAAACTTTTTCCTAAGTCCCACGTGCCTCAGCCAAGCTCTATTAATGGCATACTTTCTGAAGCCTTTGAGCTCAAATGCTCTATTCATCAAGGTTGTCCCATAGCTCTCCTTCTATTTGCTATTGTAACTGATTCTCTGATTAGGAATCTTGACAAGCTTGTTAGGGAGAAGTTTATAAACTCAGTAAGACTCCCTCATGGTTTCCTTGATTCATTACACCCTTCCTACAGCTCTTGGATCTCAAGGCACTTGCAACTACCTTGGTAAGCATTTGAACATTATATGGATTGTTCCTAAGCATCATTAAAAGTGTTATTGGTCAGCCATTGCTTCACTCATTGGTATAGACCTAATGTATACCCTATGAATAGCAAACAATGAGCTCCATTATGCCTATTTAATGCTTTATTGATTCTATTTTGGTGCCCAAATGGTATGGCAATGCTTTGAGATGTTATTTGGCTTGGATAAAGCTCAGATAGCTCAATTTTGAAGGGATTCGTTGCTATAATAACAATTTAGACAATAAGCTATGAAAGGTAGAGCTTGAGTGGACGCACATGAGCACAAGAAGGGGTAAAGAAAAAGCTACAGTGGATGGAGAGAGAGAGAGAGAGAGAGAGAGAGAGAGAGAGAGAGAGAGAGAGAGAGAGAGAGAGAGAGAGAGAGAGAGAGAGAGAGAGAGAGAGAGAGAGAGAGAGAGAGAGAGAGAGAGAGAGAGTAGGTGGGAACTACAATAGTCACAATGTGTGACTAGCCTTCCCTTATTCAAATGTCATTGAAAGAATAAAAAATGAAGTGATAGTGATGGGCGCCTGGCCACCTACAGTGTACATGTGTGGGAGTACTACCAATGTAATGAATACATGGATGGTTAGGCGCATGCACCTTTACCCCCATAGCATAAACAATGAGCTCTATGCTTTGAATGCCAATTTTGTCTACATGATATTCTAGGTATGCTACATGTCTAGGTGATGTTTAACATTGATGTATGAGCCTGGATATGGTTATGACATGCTTTGGTACTTGGATTTGAGCTACATTTGATGTACTTGGGCTTTAGTCAATTGCTTTGAGCTTTTGTTCTTACTCACTTAAGGGTATTGAAGCTTTATTGGACACTTATGCTCACAGATGTATTTGTGATACACTTGGGCTTCCCACATGCTACATGTCTAGGTGATATACGTATAACATTGATGTATGAGCTTGGATATCGTTATGACATGCTTTGGTACTTGGATTTGAGCTACATTTGATGTACTTGGGCTTTAGTCAATTGCTTTGAGCTTCTGTGCTTACTCACTTACGGGTATTGAAGCTTTATTGGACACTTATGCTCACAATTGTATTTGTGATGCACTTGGGCTTCCTAGACGGTTTCATATATATGTCTTTGGACATTGGCATTTATCTCTACTAGTAGTTTGTCAGTGATGTATACATGCTTCTTGGTTATGTATTGAGCTTCATTCCTCTTTGCTCAATCAGTTGTGCTTTTGAAGGATCTCTACACTTGAACTCGAGATCTCTTACATACATGATGTTTATGCCTATGGGATATATTGTTTTACTGACACTTCGGGTTATGACAGACTTTAGTACCGATTGTATACCTATTCACTGCTAGTTTCTTTTATTTATCTCAATTGCTACCTAGAGAATCCTAATAATGGGAGCATGGCATTTTTTAATTAATTTTCCACAATGATCTTGGTCATACTAGTGCATTTATTACAGTAGTATTGTAATTATATTTTCTAGAATTCTTTTAGAGAGATTACCTTTTACTTTGGTACTCTTTTGATTGCAAATATTGTGGATAACTCTCCTTTGTTATAGCCTTTTTTCCTGCTCTTTTGGATAAATTTTGGGACTGTTTTGTTGAATTTATAGTAGCTCGTACTCCTATCATTTGCAAACATTTGCAATCATTATGGCAAGTTCATCAGTCGATATTACTATTTTCAATCTTGAAAAGCTTGATGGCAATAACTTTCAATATTGGAATATGCAAATATGGCAAGTTTTGATGCAAAAGAGGCAAGTTAAAACATTAACTTTCAATATTGGAAGATGCAGATATGGCAAGTTTTGATGCAAAAGAGGCAAGTTAAAACATTAAAGTTAGAGGGCATCAAGCCTGAGATTTATGATGGAGAGGATTGGGAAAAACTTGATGAGCTATGTAAATCTACTATCGTTATGTTATTATCAAGGCAGGTGTATGTAAATGTCATTGACACTGAGTGTGGTGCTTATGCATTATGAAAAAAGATTTATGATCTTTATGATAAACAAAGACTTGCATTTTAGTTATATTGGTTGAAGAAACTTGTGAACCTTAGTATGAAGGAGGGTATAGCTATGTCTACTCATTTGAGTGAGTTTCATTCTTTTTCAGCCAGCTTGTATTGCATGCATTTAGTTTGAAGATGACATCAAATCTTTGTTCTTGCTTGCTACACCACCCAAGTCATTGGACACCTTTCATATTGCTATGAGTGCTCATTTTCTTGAGGGTGGTTTGAAACATAATAGCGTAAAGAGTGCTCTACTAAGACACAAGAGGTAAACAAAACAAGCATTGATGTAGCCCGCACTTCTTATGCATTGAATGTTAGAGGTAGAAATGGTGGTAATGGCACAATAATAACTGTGGTGGAGACTCCCATCCCAACAGGGGCAATTCTTAGTCTTGTAATAGGCAATCCCTAGTAAGTCGTGTGGATGTGATAGGCAAGTCGTGTGGACGTAAATCCTCTTTGACATGTCATTATTGTGGGAAACAAGGTCGTATTATGCTGAAGTGCCACAAAATGTGCAATGATAGGCACAATGAGAAAGGCAAGGGGAAAGTGCAAGATAATGCAAAGTCTGATGCTCATAACATTGTCCCTACTAAGTCCAATGTGAATATTGAAGAGATAAATGTAGCATAGATCGAGTCTAATGATGACTATATCTTAGCTACTTTGTCTCTTGATGCTAGCCAGTTGACCAATGCTTCATCTACTTACTCTTAGTGTTGGCTACTTGATTCAGGGGCTTCTTTCCATGTTACCCTGCATCTGGATTGGTTTCACACCTATCACATCATTACATGTTCTGTGAGACTAGGTAATGATGATACATTGGATATAATTGGTATTGGGGATGTTAGATTGCAGTTTTCTCCAAGCAACTCTTTTATTTTGCATAATGTATGTCATATACTAGCTTTGACCAAAAGCCTACTCTCTGTTGGATAGTTGGATAATGCAAAATGTACGTCATGCAGTACTAGCTTTGACCAAAGGCCTACTCATTGCTAGACAATTGGATGATGCAAGATATCATGTCTCTTTTGGTGATTTTGCATGGAAGATTACCCATGGTCACCTTGTTTTTGCTTGAGGTGTCAAGGCTACTAGCCTCTATCCTTTGTTTGTATATAGGAATGTTAACCATGTATTGGCTGTCACTAATTCACCACATGTATCTTTATGGTATCATCGTCTCGGGCACATGTAATTGAAAGGAATCAAAGTACTTACTTGTTTGCAGTATCTTCACCCTCTTGATTACTCACATTTTGATTGCTATGATCATTGTCTTTATGGCAGGTAGATATGTAATGCTCATAAATTGCCTGGCTCTACACACATGGGTGAGCCTCTAACTCGTGTATTTTGATGTATGTGGTCCCATGTCCTATCAATCATTGAGTGGTACAAAGTACTTCATAACATTTATTTATGATTATTCATGTAAGGTCTAGGATTATCCTATTAAATAGAAATCAGAGGTTTTGGCTACGTTTTAGTGCTTTGTTGCTCTTGTTGAGAACTAGTTTGGGTATAGGTTGAAATGCCTAAGGTCTAACAATGGCAGTGAATATGTATCTAAGGCATTTGAGCAATTTTGTGATGAATAGGATATAAAGCATTAGTTGACTAGCCCACACACCCCATCTCAAAATGGTATCACAGAGTGTATGAATAGGACTATTCAAAAAAGAGTCTGTAGTATGCTTAGTCAGGTAGGCTTACTATGGTACTTTTCGGCTAAGCTCATTCATAAATTCCCATGCACTACTCTTGGTTGTCAGGTTGTAGAGGAGATATGGTCTAGGAAACCTTCGTTATATGCTCATTTGCAAGTCTTTGGATGTGAGGCTTTCTGCCATATTCCCAAAGACAAGTACAATGAGTTGGATCTAAAGTATGTCAAATGCATCTTTCTTGGATATGGAGATATAGGTGAGATGGGTTAACACCTTTGGGATCTACATGCCTGGAAGGTTATCCATAGCCACAATGTGATTTTCCATTAGGAGAAGATGCACAAGCAGCATGAGCAAGTAGTTGAGGGACACAAGGTGGTTTTTTAGGAGGAGTCTCCTATTACAGTACAGCTAGCTAGATAGCTTGTAATTGATGATGTAGTAGCCCAAGATCCACTTGTTATGCAGGATCATGCTATTAGACAGAGAGGACATACAGTACAAGTCCCATAGCTAGCTTTGAGGCACTCTACTAGAGCTGCACGTCCTTCTAACCATTACACACCCTTTATGGATTATGTCACGGTGATAGACTCTGCTAAGCCACTTACTTATGATGAGGCTATGTGTAGAGCTAATTCTCATTCTTGGGAGAGGGCTATGCAATTTGAGTTTGATACACTGCATAAGAATTGTATATAGGACTTAGTTTCCTTGCCTGATGGGAAACATGCATTAACATACAAGTAGGTGTGTACAAGTTGAAGAGTATCTCTGCTCACCCTAAGCCAACATATAAGGCTAGACTAGTTGCAAAGGGTTTTAAGTAGGAGCATGGTGTTGGCTTCAATGAAGTCTTTTCTCCTATAATAGTCAAGATGACTATTCTATGCTTGGTCTTGGTCTTGGTTTCTTAGTTGGTGGATTTGTATCTTTATCAGATGGATGTTAAGATGACTTTTTTACATAGGGACTTGCATGATGATATTTATATGCATCAGCCTAAGGGATTCACAGAGAAAGAAAAGGAACACCTAGTGTGCAAATTGAATAAGAGTCTTTGTGGGCTTAAGTAGGCACCTAGGGAGTGGTACCATAAGTTTGATGCTTTCATGCATTTGTAGGGCATTCTCATAGTAATATTATTAATGTGTAAATTGCCTAATAAAAGGAAGCTCAGACATAAGAATTTCTCCCCATTATGTGTTAAGAAGTTTGAGGAAGATGTGCTCCATGCATTATGGGCTTGCCCAAAAACCAAGAGAACTTGGGCATAGGTGACTAAGATATTAAATGCAACCAGTTTGGCTTGTTTCTTTGGCCCTAAGCAGGTGTTGCTTTGGTAACTCTGGGCATTGCAACGAAGTAGAGGTGAAATATTAAAATGTGATGATAGCTTTTGTTTTGCACATAATCTATAATGCTCACATTGTAGTCCTATTTGGCAGAACTAGAGTTGGCTATGATGCCTTGTCTTTAGTACCTAGTCAAGCTCTAAAGGAGTCCGACTATTGGAGTTTCCACATATCAATCTCTCTCTTCTTGCTTGAACCTCCATAGCTCTTACTACCTTCTTGCCTCTACTCATGCTTCCACTTTTGCTCTACCATTTTAAGTAAAGCAATGAATGAATCTATAAAAGGTAAAATCTACATCTTGCGCATCATCATAGAGCCCAAGTGCATGTTCTTAGTCCAAAGGTGTCCTAACAGGCTTATGCCCAAGGAGCAACCAAGCATATTGAACCTATTTAGAAGACAATCTACATGCCTAATTTGTGACATGTAGATCCCTTGTTCTATGTGCACAAGTATCTTCAAAAATATAATGTAGCATTCTCATGTCTATGGTATCAAATTCTTTGAGAAATGCTTTCCATAAGTTCTGCCTATTTTGCATACCTAATTTTTGTCATGTAGATCCCCTATTATGTATACATAAGTTGTATATGAAGAATATGTTGTATTAGTATCATATTATTGATATAAAATGATTTCTATAAGTCCTCCTTGACCATACACACTTTCTTAGCATGGTTGCATGTCATGACAGTGTCATCCATATAGAGTACAACAATCATCTTGTAACATCTCCATCAACAAGAAATAAATTGTACTTTGATGGAATTTGGTGAATTTAAGGTTAAGAAAATGTCCATATATCCGCCAACACCATGCTTTCTTTGCCTACTTACGGCCGTATAGTGCCGTCTTAACTTGCATAACCTAGACTCCTTCCCATGCAATTATTGATCTATGTGGTTAGTCCATATAAATCTCCCCATCTTACTGACCATTTAAGAATGATATATTGCTTTCAAGGTGATGCATTTTCCATTCATTCATGGAAGCCAATGAAGTAGCCATTCATATTATATTCATAAGTATGCTTTATGCAAAGGTTTGACCATAATCTAATCCCTACTCAACCTTGCCTGGTATTGATGGCCTTCTTGACTTTCCCTTTGTGTTAGAATAGGCTTATCCCCTATCTCCCAAAAAAACCATGGGAAACATCAAAATTTTTCATGAATTGCTTCTCTTGTAAGACTAGATCAATCACATGATCAAATGATGGTGGTTGATACTTAATTGAGTCTACATTGAGCCAAAGACAAACAAAATCCCAAACCTCATATATTCCCGGATGATTTATGTAATGTCTCACCAAACCATTTAAGCCATGAAGCTATTAAGCCAAAACAATGTAACTTTGTCTATCCATCAAAAAGAGATTATCATAAGACTTAATGCCAAAGAACACCTAACCAAAGAAAATAAATATATAGAGATTGTGAAGGAAAAGAAGTCCAAGGAGACTAGGAAGATCAAGGAAACAATGAAGCCTACCAAAGCATGCCAAAGTTCAAGAAAGGAAGCGAGAAGAGCAAAAGTAAAGCAAAAAGAAGATCAAAAGTGGAGCCAAAGTCCAAGTGCAAAGCCAATGAGAAAAGAGGAGACAACCAAGACCAAGGAGTTAGAAATTACAAGCACCAAATATGAAAAACAAAATTTGTAATATCCACCATTGGCACCAATGATGTAGCCAAGGGGACAAAAAAGAATCCAAAAATTTGAGTTGTATTACCTATACTTTGGTTGACATTGCATGAGCTAAAAGCCTTGTAAGCATTCAGGGGGGGAACCTACATCCTTAGGTGCACTTGTTTAGAGGGTGAGCTAGCACCAAGGGGGGGTGCTAAAAGTATGGTGTTAGAGGCAATGCTAAATGCACAATAATGTATTACCTACATTCTGGTCGACATTACATGAGCTAAAAGCCTTGCAAAAGCATTCAGAGGGGGGGGGGGGGACCGACATCCTTAGGTGCACTTTTCTAGAGGGTGAGCTAGCACCAAGGGGGGGTGCTAAAAGTATGGTGCTAGAGGCAGTGCTAAATGTACAACAATGTAAACATCAAAATTGTTAAGTGCTATGAGCACATAGGGTTGTATCCCATTAGCAAAGAGAGGGAAGAGTGGCATAGCTAAAATGCTATAAAACAATGTAAGTGCTTCACTATCAAATCAATCAAGTCTATTTGGTGTCATCATGCTGCTTCACTTGTTCTTCTTCTTTTTCCCCCATAATCTACTTGTCTACTATTGCTCAACCATGTTTTACAACAATTCAAGCAAGCTAAGGCAAGGCCCATGCTTATAGTTTTTGTAGAAGGGTGTGATAAAATCTCAGAAGGGAGGGAGAGAGGATGTATATATGATTGGAAGCAATTACAAGGAAGGTTCACTATGTTTTTGTTTCCAATGCGTTTGGTTTCATGTGATCCCATCACAAAAGGACCATCTTTGCAATATGCATATAAAAAATCCATAGAGTGCTTGGTTCCTGTAGTGTAGACAATGAAAGAAAGTATACTTAGTCCCCCTAACTTGACTACCTTAGGAGGTTTGACCATGTGATTACATTTGCCTTTGTGATTACATTTGACCTTGTTAATACCTTATTTTCTTCATCATATAGGAGAGTTTTGGAAAATCAAATCAAAAAGAAAATTTCAAATTTTAGTAGTTAAGATTTCATACAGTAAGTGCACAAAGACTTTTCAAACTTGCAATATTGAACAACGACTTGGTTAATACAAGGGGGAAAGACTATCAATGCAAATTAGTACAATAAAGAGAAAGTTACATATGGGTGCCATGAATCTCATCAATATACACGGCTACGGTCTCAGCATTGATAGCATTCAAGGGATCAAATTGCTGAGGCAATTCCTCATTGTAAATTGCTAGATCTCAGGGTCTACCTCGTTATCAACATCCATGCCATGGTCTATGGCCATGTTGTGCAACATACAACACACATTAATGATTTTAGGCGCCTTGCAGACATCAAGGTTCTTGATGACATCATTCAAGATTTGCCAATAATTTTTAAGGCGATCAAAGACTCCTTCAACAATCCTTCAAGAGGATGACAAGCGAAAATTGTATCGAGATTGTGAAGGCGAGCATGGTTCTTGGAAAGGAATCAACAACCATGCCAAGTGGTAGAAACCTCCATCTCCTCTGATGTGCTCTCGGATGTTGTAACCCCATCTAGTAAAGGACAAACCATTTGATGATTAGCTTGCACTAACCAAAAGAAGGAGCTATTTTACAATACTCTCTTGTCATTTGTTGGGCTAGGAGAACTTGGGTAGACATCAAGGAATCACAAATTTGCATTAACAATACCTTGCAAGGTCATGGAGGAGTTGCCTTTCCTATCATACCAATTGGTTGCTAGCTCATTCAAGGGTCTTTCCATTTTGATGTGGGTGCAATCAATCACACCCATGCAATTAGGAAAGCCTTGTAAAATTTCCATTCCATCCTTAGTTGATTGTATCTTGACAGGCAAGCAATGAAGGCAAACAAATGGTGTCCTTGAGATGGCAAAGCATAGCTTCTATAGAGTTGTTTACAATTTTTGACATAGTGAATAATCCATGTTCGAAATGCTCAGATACAAGAGAATATGAAGAACCAATTGTAAGGTAGAGAGGAGCAATGGCAAATTTTCTTTCAACTAGGAATGCATGGCCCTTTCACAATCAACAATGGCTGTGTGGTATCCTACCTCGTTGAAGAGCAAGTGTGAGCATGCAAACAAGTTGTGAGAAGAACAAAGTTAGGGGTATACATAAAAAGGATTGAAACCACATCCGGTCTTTTGTGCACCATATACAATAGTTGTGAGAACAAAGTCAGAGGTATATAGAAAAAAGGATTGAAACCATATCCGGTCTTCCATGCACCATATACAATATACTGGCCACTAATGAAGAGAGCTAGGTTTTATGTACCAATTTCTAAACTGGACTTCATCCCAATGTACATGGGGAGATGAAAGAAATAAAACTACAAAAGTGAGCTGTGCTAGATGAAAAGAAGGTCAAATGCTGGAAGTCAAGCATGTCCAAGTCATCTTTAAAGGTTGAAAGTATCCAAAATAGTTGAAGTTGATAGCCCAACTTGGATTGCAAGTTTAGAAGAGACAATACCACTATTTGAAGAATGTTACTAAACAATGAAACAATCACATGCAAAGAATTGTCCATGGTCCCTAACAAAATAAAAAACTCCATCATCACAATGCAACAGAAAAAGAACTATCTTAATTTGAGATAATAAACATCTAATTTAGTCAATACAATAACCATATAAGCATATGAAATAATGTCAATTCCAATTATTATAGATCATGGCCATCTTAAAAATTATCATAACTACATAGCTTAGGATATATTAAGGGCAAGGTATGTGAGTATGAGGTTTAATATAATATCAATGACTTGAGATATGTTTAAACAATGGAACAAATAAAAAACAATATTGAGAGAGATATATATATATTTGATTGGATATGTAATGTTTGATTAGATAAAGGTATATGTGATTAAATATAATTTTATATAATGGTTGATATTAAACTAAAATGAATTTCATGATATAGGGACATCCATATAATGACATACGAAAGTAATATTAAATCAATTTTAACCTTAAGCACTAATGAAACAAAAACATATTACCATATGATATAGATAATATATTACGACCCCACCATTATGATATCTCAATATAATCGATATGTTATGATTACCTATGTCATAAGGTAATATATTGCCACCTTGCCATTACAATATCTCAATATAATATATTATAGATATGTCATAAGATAATATATTATATTGATCAATTTAATATTCAATTTAAGCACTCAAAATATATAATATATTATATGTTACCTTATGTTGCTTTGGTGCTGGTGAGGACCAACGTCAGAGTGGTTGTTGTATGTGGATGGGTTGGTGGGGGTTGGGGACAATGGCAGTGGAGGAGTTGTTTGAATCACAAGAGGTGGCCGAGGGGACGCTTGGCATCTGGCAGGGTGGTTGATGGAGCTAGTGGGGTAGCTAGTGCTGTAAGAATTGAAGGAGGCGATGCAGGAGCTGTAGGTGGTGTTGGCGAGAGTTGGTGGAGGCGCAATGGGTGCTGATAGAGGAGTAATTAGTGGTAGTCGCTATGAGAGGTGGCCTATGGGCGCTAGGGGTTGCACCATATCAAGTTGGAGTTGCGACTTGCATGTTGTAGCAACTAGCGGAAGGCGCGAGTGTTGTGAGTTGCTGGTCCAATGACGATGTAGGCCATGTTTATATACATGTGAGAAGGTGGGAACATTGTGGGTTTCGAACTTTTCCACGGTCTACCTCTGCACTTGAGGTGTAGAAAGGGGCACTTGAGGTGCAGGAAGGGAAAATTTGAAAAGGGCCCTCATCACCAAACAACCCGGGGTGTTATCGAATGCATGGTGGGAAAAGGCTGTAATTTGACACAACGGCAACGCCTCCGTGTGCAACAAAACGTAAGGTAGCTAACGCGTGAACGTGCTCTTGCAAAATCTTGGGCATGTGGTGCCGTTGTTTGGTAGCCGTCAAAATCTCCGGGAAAGTGTTATCGACCGGTGAAACTACACAGGTGAAAAATGGCGCCGGCACGTGTAGGTCGCATTGGCCCCTAGGCTCCGGGCGACCGAGAGCAAGCGGTTGGAGAAGCAGGTAAGTGAGGTCATCATTCTCATCATCCCTATCATTCCTCTTCCTGTGCCTCCGACCTCGTGTTCTTCTTCCGCTTCTTCTTCTTCTTCGGCTCGCCCGCGCTCCCTCTCTCTCTCTCTCTCTCTCTCTGTGCGCTCGAAAACAGAGGTGATTCTGCAAGTAAAGGCTTATCCCCAACCCCCCAAATTCCGCTTTGCTGGTTTTTCTCTGCACAGAAGGAAAGAAGAAGGCAGAAGAAGAACAAGAAAGGCTCTTCTTTCTCTGCATCGGAGGTTGGAGAAGAAGACAGACGAAGAAGAAAACCTATTTTCTCCTCCTGAAGAAGAAACAGAAGAAGAAGACGATCATAGGCTTCTTCCTTTCATTTTTGTCTGCAGTTGGAGGAGGAGAAGAAGAAGAAGAGAGGAAGAACAAGAAGAAGAAAAGGCCTGTGCACAGGAGGAGGAAGAGAGGAAGAAGAAAGTTTCCTTTCTTTGCCTGCACAAGGAGAAGAAAGAAGAAGAAGAAGGCTCTTTTTTTCCTCCTGCTCCGGAACGAGAAGAAGACAAGGCTTCTTTTTCTTTTTCCTGCAACAGGAAGACGAGGAGGAGGAGGAGGAGGAGGGGGGGGAGGAGGGGGAGGAGGAGGGGGAGGAGGAGCAGCAGCAGCAGCAGCAGCAGCAGAAGAAAAAGGCTCGTTTCTCCATTTCACAAAAAGGTGAAGGAGCAGGCAAGCAAATTCTTATTTTCCTGCACAAGAAGAAGGAGAACACGGAGAAGTCCCTGGCTATGCCAAAAAGTAGATGTGAACGGGCTTGCAACCTGGTGATCTGCATCGAGGTTGGGGTCCAAACTCGTGGGAGAAAGCGCTCCAATGATGCTGCAGTAGAAGCTGCAGGAAGCTCCTCACCTCTCAAATGTGATTCCTGCAGCCACCCAAGATTAGGACGTGTCTCAGGAGGTAGGACGGAAGTTACTTCCATGGGCGGTTCAAAGCGAACAGGGAAGAAGAAGACCAGGCTTTGTAAACCCTCAGATCCTGCGCCAAGAGAGGTTGCAGATCCTTGCATTGAGCGAGCAGAGAATGACCAGTACATCCCAGGACTGGCTGATGACCTGGGGCTTATGTGCCTGGCTCGTGTGTCCCGATCTGACTTTGACAAGCTCCGGATAATCAACCGGAAATTCTCTGCACTAACTGTCAGCCGTGATTTCTTCAGAGCACGTCGCACAATGAATGTGACAGAGCCTTGGATCTATGTGGTTGCCAGTGGTCAGATTGGCTGGCATGCATTCGATCCAACTACCAAGAGGTGGAAGCGGCTGCCAATCCTTGATGCTGACTACTGCTTCCACAACAATGATAAGGAGTCTTTCAGTGTGGGCACACAGTTGCTTGTGGTGGGGAATGCTATGGATGGGTTGGTCACCTGGAGGTATGATCTGGTGAGCAATGACTGGGCCAAAGCAGCTACAATGCTCACACCACGTTGCCTGTATGCATGGGCAAGCTGCGGAAGCTTTGCATATGTGGCTGGAGGTATTACGATTCAAGGAGAAGTTCTGCGTTCTGCAGAGAGGTATTCTCTAGAGACAGAACAGTGGGAAAAACTTCCAGATATGCATGAGTGCCGAAGACTCTGTGCTGGTTGCTTCATGGATGGCAAATTTTATGTCCTTGGGGGTGAAAGTGATGCTAAGGTTCCTCTTAGTTGTGGTGAGGTATATGACCCTGCTTTTGACACCTGGACGCTGATACCCAGGATGCTTCCTTGGGCAGATTCACGCAGATTTCCTGGTGCCCCGCCGCTGATTGCAGTTGTCCAGAATGAGTTATACATCTTGGAGGCTGATTCCAACCAGCTGAAAGTCTACATTAAGTTAACAAATTCATGGAAAGCTCTGGGAGAAGTTCCCGTAAGGACAGATTTGGTGAGTGGATGGGGTGTAGCATTCAAATCTCTCGGTGAGCAGCTGTTACTAATTGGAGGGGCCAGAACTGCAGATAACCAGGATGGCATGTATGTTTGCCGGCCCAATCCTGAGGCCAGTAATCTGCAGTGGGAGTTTTTGACAAGATTGTGTCCTTTTGGCCCCTTTGTGCTTAATTGTGCAATTGTTTCTGCATAATCGTGGCTTCCTCCTTGTGTACACTCTAAATTATGTGTACTGTGAGACCTGGAGAATCTGTATGCTCAAGGACTCTACAAGCGCTTGGCCATGAAGGGCATGCCAAGTATCAAAACTGAACAGGTGAAGTATCCTGACTTGGGATAATTCTTACACCTCTTCATCGAACGAAGGGCATTTTCTTAAGTTTAAAATCTGTTTCTTGGTCATGTACTTTACATTTCAATGTGCTTGTATGGTTGTTTCCTGTTTGGATTTTCTTTGGAAGCCAATTCTCTATCTCAATCAAGCTATGGTTTAGTGTTTTTCTCTGAAACAAAATTGTCTTAGATTGGGATTTGTCGGCTGGTTTGAAGCATTCGCTGATGTATGAATTTACCAGATTTATCTGACTAGTTGTATGTTTATTAATATGTTGTTTTATAGCAACTCTCATTATTTGAGTGGACTGCAGCTTGACTTGTTTAAACAGGCTATTCTATTTATTCATTGTATGGCTTTGTGTTTTTTGAGTTACTTTGAAAGATACCAAACAGGCTATGAAGAGATGCCCTTGAAGAGGCTGTCATGAGACTTAGAAGCAAAGCAGTTCACACAAGGCATAGTTCCAATTATGCATAGACCTTCACATGCATTCGGTATCAATGTCACAACAAAAAACTGAGACTGGGTCTAATTTAATCTAAACTGGTCTTGTAAGTTTGTGAAACTTATTGTACAATATTCAAGGAGCTGCTTGTATCAACATCCTCATCATTAGGTTTGGTCTATACACTCTACGCAATATTCATTGTCAGCTGTGGAAGTATAGTTTGCTTTCACAATTTCTTAATTTTTGGACTTTTTATAGAAGATGATGAGTGATTTATTTTTTATTGGTGCTTATGAGACTTCGTTGATGCCTACATATAGCATACTACCTTTTGTCATGCCAGGCAATGCTCTGCCATAAATGCAGAATTCTGAAGTTCAGAAGGATTGTGTACTCTGCAGTATATTGACAATAACAGCAAAGTTGTGCACGGCCATGTAGTCAAATGCTGCTGTTATACAAATAAGTTGTCTGGCAACTTGGAGTGTTGTCTTTCAAGAGTTTGTTAAGCTGTACATTAGCAGTAGTGCCCCAGCAGTCCTTGTGAAACAGATTTGCAAAGGAACTATAGTGCTGAGGCAGTTTGGTGAGTATTCCTCATTTTTTTAGAGCTCTGCCTCTAGGGAACAAAATGTGTGGAAGACTGTGTTGGCAACTACTGTGCTATGGCAAGCTTGGGACATTATTCAGTATTTGGAGCTCTACTTTATGAGTAAAGGACCATGTGTAACTTGGAGCGCTGTCTTGCAAGAGTATGTTAAGCTGTACATTAGCATTGCCCTGGGAGTCATTGTGAAACTGATCTGCCGAGTAACTGTAGTGCTGAGACAGTTTAGCAATATTCTGAATTTTATTAGAGCTCTGCCTCTAATAAAATTCAGAATGTTAGGAAGTGCACAGTGATCACATGCATTAGCAATGCGGAAGCAGCAGTTCCTTATTGAAGTTGCTCTGCTCTATTTGCAACTACTGTGCTATGGCTTCTTGGGACATTCAGTATTTGGAGTTTGCTTAATGAGCAAAGGACCGAATATAACTATTCTGTAAGTGCGATTTCTTGGGTATCCAGTGCTTTCTTCAGGCTGGAAGACTCTTGACTGGATGGTTTGTTTCTTGTCATTTACATGGTTTTGTTTCTTGTCATTTACTTCACTTCTTTGGAGCAGAGTCAGATGCTGCCTTTGAGGTGCGCCACCTATTGTTGTAGCCATTGGGCCCCACCATCTGGATGCTCATCACCATCTGGATGCTCATCCTTGTTGTCACATAGAGATGTCTAGCTCTTTGAGGGTGAGAGAGATCTCTTTTAACCCTTCATCTGGGTATGAAATAGATTCTCCAATGCAAGAGACTTAATACTTAAAGACAACAATAAGCATGGATTGCATTGTAGCTGATCCATTTGCCCCATTATAGAGTATTTTAGCCTAGGTAATGGCACTACAAAGTTTGGATGGCCATTTTCAATATTTGCAACCTGTACCTTACGTTACAAGATTATGTTGGGATTTTTGGGGCACTCCAAACATCTCTACCTAGGAGCCACCTAAAGTTCGAAGGGACACAGTGTGCATTCTTCATGGGTACCTTTGGCTGGCTGTTTGGCTGTTGATTAGTCTTGAGTGACATCGCATATTTGTTTACATTAGACAATTGATATTTTCTCATACCTCATTGAGTGGATGTCATTCTTCATTTGTTAACAAATAGGGAATCCCCAAACCTCTCTTGTGCCTCATTCTATGCAATGGCCTTGGTTGTTGTTGCATTCTCTTTTGCTCTCTCTCTCTCTCTCTCTCTCTTCATATGCATGTTCTTGTTGCTTGTATCATGTGGCTTTCATCATGGTATCAGAGCAAGGGTGGAGTGTTGACCTAAATATTTTTGGTCGTCAATAGCGTTATGCACTATATTTGGTAGTGGCTATGCATTTGGTGGTTGTAGGTGATCTTGCTATTGTTCTTTGGTAGTTGCATTTCATTTTGTTTCTTGTTGACTCTCCTAGTATCATTTGGTGGCATAGGATTGTAGCATAGTTGCTTCTTATTGGCTACGATTTTATAGTATTGGTGGGTTGTGTTGCACGGGGTTTTGCGTCTCCTTGCCTTGCAATTGGTTATATTTAAAGTGACTTAGTTGGCTCTTTTTTGGTTGTATGTGCAAATGAGACCTTGCATCATGGGATTGGTCATATTTTGCTCACGTCATTGTAATGGGTGCTAGGTGATACTCTAACTGACCTTGTTCTAGACATTTGTAGTGCATCAATTTTGAATTTGTGTGAAGACGAGCATGATAGACATGGAGAATATGCATGCATGTACATGTTGACACGGCCCTTGTGGATACACAAGTAAGTTGAAGGTTCCATGCAAGGATGCGAGACATTCCAAGTAGGTACAATGTAATATGGGAAGTTTTGTCTCTCTCTTATGGGCATGTGACTCTCTTTACATTGATTCAACAACTCTTTCTTATGTAGCAATAGAAGAGTGAATTGAAGCTATTTTAGTGTGATGAAATGATGTGAATATTTTCTAGCATGTTTTCTTGCCAATAAACTTGAGTTGGGCATTGACTTAAACTTGGATATCATTTTAAACATGAGCATCATTTAAACTTTATTAAAGCGATATCCTTGTTTTTTGTGCACCAATATGAGGGTGTTAATTAAAGCTATTTTAGTATGGTACAGAGCCTTGTACATGTTTTAGTATATCGAGTTGAAAATAAAACTTGAGTTGGGTGTTGGCTTGAATATGGTTTTTTTTTCTTGGGTATCCCTTCAAACCAGTGTGAATCTTGAGCATGTACGATTTTTCAAAGGTTAATTGTAAATGGTGGGGAAGGAATGTGATTTGTCAATGTCACAATCAACTTGGCTAGTAAGGGGTGATAAAGGAAGACAAGGCATGTTTGTGTTGCAACTTGTAATCAAGAATGGGGCTTCTAATTAGATGTAGGTGGAGAATCCACAATATCAACAACTATTAAAGATTATTTCATGTGCATGGCTCCTGATGTATAGCAGTGTGCACTATTGTTTTTGCTTGGGATGGGTCATCGAGGGAATATCTAGTTGAGGACGAGGAATACTTGCAATTATGTACCATATCGATCCTTGGGCATTCTTTCCTACAAACTACTATCCACTTCTTCGATATGGTAACTTCCAACCTTCTGCTAGCTTGGATTTGAACAATAGAAAACTGACATTGGGTGTGCTAAAAATACATAACAATAGGGGGAATATCGGTTTATCATTTTGTAGTGGGACTCTTGCTAGTGTCTTACAAGCAAGTGCTAGATTTATTTTAAGAAAGAGCTGAGAATCATGGGTGAATAGTGAACTCGATAGGGATCTAGCAAACACCATTATTTGGAATAATGCTAGCCCATTAGGTGTTTACAAGAGAATGCACACTAGAGGGGATCTATGAAGGTTGTGCACATCTAAGTGTAGACCCTTTCTAGAGGTGGTGGTTTAGTACTCCGCTTTGGGTGACAACCATCTCCATCATTATGTATGGGGACCATGCTCTAGGATTGCAAGGATGATGTCCTAGGATCATGGGATGACTTGTGTTACTTGCATGTGCATCCATGAGTAGTCAAATGATGCATGGAGTTGTTCTTCGAGGTGGGGACTACACAAATGTGGCAAATATGAGTGCATTAGAGTCCTTTCATATCAAGTGCTTCTCACTAGATGATCAAGTAACCTTTAGATTATTCATGATTTCAAAGGATATACAATTGATGCCTTTGCAAGTCATGTACTACATGTAATGCATGAACAAAATGTAAGTGAACATATTCATGCAATTAAACATTGAAATGGCATAAGGAGTGGGTTGTGATTTTTTGTCATGTCAGGCAATGATTGGGGTTCCATTCTCATGCACTTGAAATTTCAAAACAAGGATTCATCTTGCCAGGCTTACAACTTGCATCCATAGGATGAGGACCTACACTTTATCTTGGTGATCTAGGAAATGGATGTTGAAAATGATGCTATGTTTTTTCTATGAATAATGCTTGGGTGATAGATTCCACCTAAGTTGAACATCTTTAACATACCATCATATGCAATTGTGCTCAAATTGAATCAACAAGGGATTGACATACCTATTTGGTTTGAGTTCAAGGACTACCAAATATGGGATCTAAAATAATAATTGCTAGAAGTTGCAGGGGTTAAAGTCCAAAAGTTTAAATGAGGTTGTCAACAAAGGTTATTTAATACCTTGACATCTCTTTAAATCATATCCTTATTTAGTTTTTTGTTCATTGATGAGAAAACATCATTTTAGAGTTAAAATTTAAAGTACTTACCACACTCAAAGAAAGTATCTCACTTGCATAGAAATTTTATTCACCTTCAATTGTAGCTCAAATATCTACCAAGTTTTTGTGCATTAAAATACTTTACATGCTAAATAAAAGAATCTTGTGCATGCATTTTAAATTTTTGCATACAAGCCATGAAGGCCACGTTTTGACAAAAGAAAGATAAGGGAGTTAAGGGTCCCCATCCAAAAAGAAACTCTTTGTATGTAATGTGTAAACTTGTATAACAAGCTCATGCTTACGTGTGCAAACTTGAGGGCTTTTGGTTCTTGCTTTCCATCCAAAAAAAACCTTATATATATGTGTGTGTGTAAACTTGTACAGCAAACTCATTCTTGTGTGTGCAAACTTGCGGGCTTTTGCTTCTTGCTTCCCTTCTTGTTTTCTCCACAACTAAAGCTAGAGAGACTCCATTCTCTTTCTTTCCATATTTTCGATCTTACTCCCATGCCTATCTCCATGTGGAGAGGTTATGACAATGATAATCTTGCTTGAGAGAGAGCGAGAGGCTACCACTGTGACCCACAGTTAGGGTTTTGATTCTGCAGCAGCCAATAAGAGGGGAGGTAACTCAAACCCTTTAGGGGGAGATGGCCCACTAGGGGGCTAACAAATTCCCATGGTAATCTCCCACGTTGCACCCTCGTTAGCACACATAGCAACTCAAAATGTGTCACTTGCATATCTGCACCTATTTCAGGGAAACACGCAATGCTACCCTCCTCATCGCCCAATGTCAATGTTTAATGCACTGTGCTGGAGTGCCCTGAGTTGGAGATGAAGTCTCCATGAGAAATCAGGAGCTAAAATTGCCTCCTTTGCACACACCATCTCCTCCAAGATCAAGGGGTCAAGCTGGCTATGGTGGAGAAGAGGGTAAAGTGAGAAAGATGAGATCTTCTTGTGCACTTAGATCAAGATGTAGCTAAAGAAAGCTTGTTGGATCAGAGATAACTCTGATACCATGTTGAAATATCATAGCGAAAGCATGAGAGTGTGCATGAGAGAGAGAGAGAGAGAGAGAGAGAGAGAGAGAGAGAGAGAGTACAAGAAGATCTTGCTTAGTGAGTTGTTCACAAGTACAACTAGTACACTCTCCTCAATTGTGAGAGTGACCTTTAGGCTGTTTATATAGCCTTTGGATGGCTAGGGTTAGGGTTTCCCCTTGCCCTCTGGTTTATTCACACCCAGCTACCCTTATCCGCCCTTGCATACATAGGGTTCACATGCCTATCTCTCAATAATTTGCACTACCTTTGAGAAGCCTCCATTGCTATACAACTTATACTTTTCACCTTCATGACATTATTGTTTTTCCTTCAAATTATCTTGAAGGCACAAAATCCTATATGTATTCTCTACACACAATGCATCCACCTATGCAATACATGAATATGGATCATTCTCCACCTTTCCCATATCTGAGATGTTGGTATGGCTATGAATGTTCACTTTGGGACCATGCAAAAAATCATTGTCATCAAATGACCACTCTTGACTACAGCCATTGTCGCTTTTTGCCTTCCATGTTTAGTTTTCTTTTGCGATGCAAGCTGATATATCCTTAGCAAAAATCATCCGTGCAATGCATTGCTTGGGCTCTATGATCTTTCCTTTTGCTCTCCAAGCTCCGTAGTAGCACCAAATGATATACTGAGCTCCCCATTAATGACATTTACCTTTTGATCCACATGGATGTACAAAGTCTTCACGTGGCTCTTCAAGTCAGCTCAAATCAAGCAAGCCTTCACCATACCTCTACCATTATGACCTTCTTTTGAAAAAACTTAGTCACAAGTTTGGGGGCACATCACAATCAAAAAGATAGCATGGGTTCAAGCCTTCTAAGTTCCAGCCATACTCACTATGAAATTCTTCTTTTGTAATGTAGAAGGATACCCAAGAGTTCGACCTTCCCTATGCTTGGTGCATCGACTCTGCATTTATTTCTTATTTCAATATGTATGTTGTATATGATATCAAGGAGCACCGTGGCTATAAACAGAGTGCAAGATAACAAAGCAAGAAAGCTGAGTATAAGTAATATTCCATGTAGGTAGTTCCCAAAGCTTATGTGATAGAGAATATACTTGATTAGAAGCCACAACACAAGGATCCTATGGCAAAGAGAGCTCACAACTTATGTAACGTGCCCGCCCCTCAAATTGCAAGACATGTCTTAGCAGCCCATCGAGAGATCAATCTAGAAGATGTTGCCCCGCACTCCCAAGGAATGACACGGGGTTTGCCAACTAGGGTCTCTCAATTTTGCCTCACAATGGAACTTATCCGACAGTTCCCACTAGGATCGACTTGAAGTCTGGGTTCCTAGCAGTCGAGTCCTCCTAACAACCTTCTAGCATCGGTCGATAGCCACTCCACTTTGCGTAGATACAACTAGACCCAAGACTCATACCGCACTTGGTTCAAAGAGAATTGAAAATGAGAGGGAGGCATTGCTCGACCTCTCTACCCATAGGGCATAGTCCCATTCCAGTCCCCTAAAGCGATATGAATCAGGGTTTCAACTTGCAAGTTCTAAGGTCCTTGTCTAACTAATGTTCGCATCAAATAAATTCCATTGAGGAAAGCTCTCGGCTAACCGAGACCACCCTGCCGTAGGATGGACCCGACGGTCACATCCACCACTCTTCCTTAATTAACCCGTTAATCACATGTTCCTTTAGGGCACAAACATGAACACAAGATAAAACAAGATCAAACACTTCCTTAACTTATCTTCAGATTAATGTTTGCCTCCTGCCCATACAGGAGAATTAAGTGTCACTTTTTGCCTTCGCAGATATAATCTTTCCGTATCCTGGAAATAAAAACCCGAAGGTTTATTCTACCAAGATTCCGCCCTGTAACTAGTATCCAGAGCCTCAAGATCCCATCCCGAGTCACGTAGAACACTTGTGTAGGGTTCGGAGGCATTGGGATTTATGGCTAGAGCCCCCTTGGCACCCAAGCGTCCTCCTACACCAAGTAATTTCCACGGAGAGACCTCTCGCGACGGGTTTGGTCCACATTCCCGGCACGGATTCATAACCCCCTTGGTTAGGGTTTGGCGGTTCGCGGGGGGTAGCTAGCGCCATCCTTCCTTAATTATCCCTTTAGGAAATCATCCACATCTTAGGCAACCAGCCTAATAACATTTACTAGGGAACACATCCCTTTTGTTCCCATGGCAATTTATCCTTACAGTTACCGCCATGAAAATATAATCACTTGGATATTCATCCAAAACCACAACCATTCCTTATCCTTTAGGGAATCAACCAAAGCTGAAACAACCATCCTAATATCATTTACTTAGAAAAAATGTCATTTTCCATATCAGCAATAACTTGCTCAATCCATCCTTTTTCCACAACTTACTCCCTCACATAAACTTATAACATGGCTTCCAAAAACAAACCATACATCCCAAAGGCAGAAACCAAGCAATTGAGGTAACAACCATTGTACTCTTCCCAAGATACAGTTTATTCTCTTTACCTATATCTAGAACATTATTTCAAGCATCCAAAGGCTATCATCCAAGTATTGGAACCAACAATCATTGTATTCCTTTTAAGAATACCGCTTACTCCTCCTTGAGACGCACCATAAGAGTCTATGATGAGTGAACACTCTTGTTTATTCCCCCCCTTGGGAACTTTCCTCCCTTGGTAGGTATTCGGGTTAGATTTTTCTAGGACTTAGAGGCTTTGTCTCCGCTCAACTTGTCAATGCAAGAAAAGTTTGTATTTTTCCCAGAATACATTGTAGCTACCCATACAATAATTCAACTATCCTTGTTTTGGATTGAAAGTAGTGCCTCCTCTCATGATCTAGGGTCTTGACAAGTTTATTTACCTATGCACCTCACAAGGTGAAGCCTAGTTAGATCGAGTACCTTGGTATTCCATACTTAGCAACCTTTATACTAGCTAGGAGGTAGATTTATTTCATGGCTTGGCTCCCTAGGTATGGTTTTCAATGATGCATGGCAGTTTCTCTAAGCTTCTTGTTACGAATTGCAATAGTTCCCATCAACGTTTATTCCTTTGTTGCAAGAAGAGACATCACTCTACTTTTGAGAATCAACGAGGACATTAGGTCCCAATACCTTTGTCTACAATATTATTGGTGTTTAACTTATTAACACAATTTAAGATTAAACTATATGCAATGTGAGGTAATGAAACCTTCCCTTCATTTTAGTTTTATCTAAATGTTATGATTCCAGCATATCCCCTTTGAATGCAAGACATCCACAATACTTCCGTGATTATCTCGTGAGTAAAACCTAATATTTTATGTATGCAAAAAACCATGCAAAATCCATCATAATTTTATAAAAGAACTTGGTTTAGTGCCATGGGAGTGGGGTGTTAATTCCTGCTTGAGCTTCTGTTGGCTCTCGTAGCTCCCGCATCTCTCATGACTCTCAAGCTTATTCTCTTCATCTCCTCTCTCTCTCTCTCTCTCTTCTTCTTCTTCTTCTTCTTCTCTTCTTCTCTTCTTCTCCTTCTCTCTCTTCTCTCCCTCTCCTCTCTCTTATCTCTTCTTCTCCTTCTTCTTCTTCTCTTCTTCTCCTTCTCTCTCTTCTCTCCCTCTTCTCTCTCTTCCCTCTTCTTCTTCTTCTTCTTCTTATTCTTCTCTTCTTCTCCTCTCTCTTCTCTCCCTCTTCTCTCTCTTCCCTCTTCTTCTCCTTCTTCTTCCTCTTCTTCTTCTCTTCTTCTCCTTCTCTCTTCTCTCCCTCTTCTCTCTCTTCCCTCTTCTTCTCCTTCTTCCTCCACGATGATCACACAAGGGGGGGGGGGGGGGGTGGCGGGGCCGGAGGAGACTACTGATCAAGACGCCAGGGGCGTTGTTCCAGACGGAGGGGGGGAAGCGTCTACGAATTGACGACACGAGGGGCCTGGGTCCGCTGTTTGAACACCAGGGAGGAGGGGGCGTTGTCCTTACGCAGGGAGGGGGAGCCTCCCTTATATGGTGGAGGGGAGGGGAAGATGGCCGCTACCCCTCCCACCTGGGGGGCTGCATGTCCCCCTATCCTCCACTTCACTCCCTCTCTCTCTCTTCTCGGCGTCCTGTTGGCGGGGAGAGAGAGAGGGAGTTAAAAAAATTTGCTTAAATTTTTTTTTTTTGATAGGCGGAGGGGGGGGAGTTCCTATGGGGGGGAAAGCACAGGGGCACACAGAGGGGGGATGTTACATCCTCTCCCCCTTAGAGGAATTGAGATGTCCTCATCTCGAGAGAAACTGGGGAAGACAAGCTCTAATGGGGCTTATGACCTGTGGGTTAAGACCCACCATGCATTTGCTGTGCTACTCTTAATGTTTCAAGTAGTGCATTCATATTATTTGAATTGACCATAGGTACAAGAGTAGGATTTATTCTCAATTAAGCTTCTAGGAATTTTTATTTCTCCTAATAAGGTTTAGTGGGCTCTAGATCTTTATCTTCATCTGATTTGTCTATATATCCATAGATTGCAACTGTGTAGCTTCATTTTCTTGGAGGCTCAATATCTTCTGGACTTAGATCGGGGCAGTCTACTTGAATGTGTCCTAGCTCATTACAATGGAAGCATTGACGGTAGGGACATCTCCTACGGATGTGCCCTATCTCTTCGCACGTATGGCATCTCTTATCCTGATCTCCATAGTCATCTTTGCTACAATTGCCCGATTTAAGTTCTTGGACGATTGGAGTCGCTCGGAGTAATGCATCTTGCAAGTCCGCTGGGTGCATTGATTCCAATCAAGTGTTTATGGGTGGATTCAACCCAACACATAATTTTGACACCTGTTGTGTCTTATCCATTGGGGGTGCATACTTTAGGAGTGAAATGAACTTTGAATAATATGCTTCAAGGGATAATCCTAGCTGCTTCAAGTCATAGAATTCATTCATTTTTTGTGTGCGGTAGGCAGGTGGCAGATACCTCCCTCGCACAACTTCCTTAAGCTTATCCCAAGTGATTGTCCCCTCCGAGATCACTTGGTCTCTGCACCACTGTTTCCACCAAAGTCTCGTTTCGCCTTTAAGCTTAAGTTTGGCGAGCATGGCTTGGTTAGCAGGTACAATTCCTGCTGCCTTAAAATAGCCCTCCATGGACTCAATCCAGATCTCGACATTAGCTTGAACAGTCCTTCCCTTGCCATCAAACTCGGGTGCCTTAATTTGCTTGAGAAGAAATTTCTTCTCTTGCATGTCCGCATTCCTGGGTGTAGAAGATGCCTAACAATCATGCCATACCACTTAGGTTCTTTCTGTTTAGGATATGTCTATGAACCGAACATTAATCAATCATGTATCATTATGAAGTTTTGCTCTAATACAAACTGTAACGTGCTACCCCTCAAATTATGGGACACGTCTTAGCAGCCCATCGAGATATCAATCTAGAAGATGCCGCCTGGCATTCCCAAGGAATGACACAGGGTTTTCCAACTAGGGTCTCTCGAGTCTGCCTCACAATGGAACTTATCCAGCCTTCCCACTAAGATCGACTTAAAGTCTGAGTTCCTAGTAGTCGAGTCCTCCTAACAGCCTTCTAGCATCGGTCGACAGCCGCTCCACTTTGCGTAGATACAATTGGACCCAAGCAGACTCATACCGCACCTGGTTCAAAGAGAGTGGGAAACGAGAGGGAGGCATCGCTCGACCTCTCTACCCGTAGGGCATAGTCCCATTCTGGTCCCCTAAAACAGTATGAATCAGGGTTTCAACTTACAAGTTCTAAGGTCCTTGTCTAACTAACGTTCCCATCAAATAAATTCCATTGAGGAAAGCTCTCGGCTAACCGAGACCACCCTGCCGTAGTATGGACCCGCCGGTCACATCCACCACGCTTCCCTCAGGGGTTATTTTAGCTATCTAATTACCTACCACATTATGTTTGACACATAAAAGCAGCTTCCTTAATTAACCCATTAATCACGGGTTCCTTTACGTAATTTAGGGCACAAACACGAACACAAGATAAAACAAGATCAAACACTTCCTTAACTTATCTTCAGATTAATGTTTGCCTCCTGCCCATACAGGAGAATTAAGTCTCACTTTCTGCCTTCACAGAAATAATCTTTCCGTATCTTGGAAATAAAAACCCGAAGGTTTATTCTACCAAGATTCTGCCCTGTAACTAGTATCCAGAGCCTCAAGATCCCATCCTGAGTCACGTAGAACACTTGTGTAGGGTTTGAAGGCATTGGGATTTACGGCCAGAGCCCCCCTGGCACCCAAGCGTCCTCCTACGCCAAGTAATTTCCACGGAGAGACCTCTCATGGTGGGTTCGGTCCATATTCCCGACGCGGATTCATAACACCCTTGGTTAGGGTTTGGTGGTTCGCAGGGGGTAGCTAGTGCCATCCTTCCTTAATTATCCCTTTAGGAAATCATCCACAGCTAAGGCAACCAGCCTAATAAAATTTACTAGGGAACATATCCCTTTTGTTCCCATGGCAATTTATCCTTACAGTTCCTGCCATGAAAATATAATCACTTGGATATTCATCCAAAACCACAACCATTCCTTATCCTTTAGGGAATCAACCAAAGCTGAAACAACCATCCTAATATCATTTACTTAGAAAAAATGTCATTTTCCATATCAGCAATAACTTGCTCAATCCATCCTTTTTCCACAACTTACTCCCTCACATAAACTTATAACATGGCTTTCAAAAATAAACCAGGCATCCCAAAGGCAGAAACCAAGCAATTGAGGTAACAACCACTCTACTCTTCCCAAGATATAGTTTATTCTCTTTACCTACATCTAGAACATTATTTCAAGCATCCAAAGGCTATCATCCAAGTATTGGAACCAACAGTCATTGTATTCCTTTTGAGAATACTGCTTACTCCTCCTTGAGACGCACCATAAGAGTCTATGAGTGAACACTCTTGTTTACTCTCCCCCTTGGGAACTTTCCTCCCTTGGTAGGTATTCGGGTTAGATTTCTCTAGGACTTAGAGGCTTTGTCTCCGCTCAACTTGTCAATGCAAGAAAAGTTTGTATTTTTCCCAGAATACATTGTAGCTACCCATACAATAATTCAACTATCCTTGTTTTGGATTGAAAGTAGTGCCTCCTCTCATGATCTAGGGTCTTGACAAGTTTATTTACCTATGCACCTCACAAGGTGAAGCCTAGTTAGATCGAGTACCTTGGTATTCCATACTTAGCAACCTTTATACTAGCTAGGAGGTAGATTTATTTCATGGCTTGGCTCCCTAGGTATGGTTTTCAATGATGCATGGCAGTTTCTCTAAGCTTCTTGTTACGAATTGCAATAGTTCCCATCAACGTTTATTCCTTTGTTGCAAGAAGAGACATCACTCTACTTTTGAGAATCAACGAGGACATTAGGTCCCAATACCTTTGTCTACAATATTATTGGTGTTTAACTTATTAACACAATTTAAGATTAAACTATATGCAATGTGAGGTAATGAAACCTTCCCTTCATTTTAGTTTTATCTAAATGTTATGATTCCAGCATATCCCCTTTGAATGCAAGACATCCACAATACTTCCGTGATTATCTCGTGAGTAAAACCTAATATTTTATGTCTGCAAAAAACCATGCAAAATCCATCATAATTTTATAAAAGAACTTGGTTTAGTGCCATGGGAGTGGGGTGTTAATTCCCGCTTGAGCTTCTGTTGGCTCTCGTAGCTCCCACATCTCTCATGACTCTCGAGCTTCTTCTCTTCATCTCCTTCTCTCTCTCTCTCTCTCTCTTCTTCTTCTTCTTCTTCTCTTCTTCTCTTCTTCTCCTTCTCTCCCTCTTCTCCCTCTTCTCTCTTCTTCTCCTTCTCCTTCTCTTCTTCTTCTTCTCTCTCTTCTCTTCCTCTTCTCTCTCTTCCCTCTTCTTCTTCCTGTTCTTCTTCTCTTCTTCTCTTCTTCTCCTTCTCTCTCTTCTCTCCCTCTTCTCTCTCTTCCCTCTTCTTCTCCTTCTTCTTCCTCCACGATGATCACATGGGGATGGGGGGCGCTGCTGATCAGGACGCCAAGGGCGCTATTCCAGACGGAGGGGGGGAAGCTTCTACGGACTGAAGACACGAGGGGGCCTGGATCCGCCATCTGAACACCAGGGAGGGGGCGTTGTCCTTATGCAGGGAGGGGGAGCCTCCCTTATATGGTGGAGGGGAGGGTAAGATGGCCGCCACCCCTCCCACTTGGGGGGCTGCATGCCCCCCTATCCTCCACTTCACTCCCTCTCTCTCTCTCTCTCCTCGATGTCCTGTCGACGGGGAGAGAGAGAGGGAGTTAAATTTTTTTTCCTTAAGGTATCAACTTTTCCAGTTATTTCAAATACAGTTTTTTAAAAATTGGAACTTCCATCACTTGAAACCCATTTTATAAAGTGGCTTCAAGTCTATGTGCGTTAACACGGTAGGCCTAGTAGGAATGTAATTTAGGATATACAATTTTGTGTGCGATCTTGCAAAGGATCATTGGAGTTTAGTAAAGAATCAAAGTAGATATATTGAGTAGTATATTTTGTCATTCCTAAAAGAAATAAGTTTTTTTAATGTCATTAACTTAGGATAGTTTTTCCCACTAGTGAATGTTTATGTCAGGGTGTGTAGTCACATGTGGCACCAAACAAGGTAGTTTTTTCAACCTGTGAAGGTCTCTCAATCCACAAATCATCATGTTTCTTATGCAAATGTGAATGATGTACCTTTGGATGAGAGAGTAAACATTGAGCAAGGCTAGGACTATGCCAAAATGGCTAGATTGAATGACAGTAAATTGGATTCACCTTTGTCTAATTGTAGTCATTATGGCCCTCACAATGTCTCTTAAGCATCAAATTGTCATGCACTAGTTGTTTCTAGTCTATGTGATGAGGATGTGTATGTTTCTTTTGAAGAGGCACAAAATTCAAAAAAAAATTGATGGTTGTTGTGTAACCTTAATATGATTGTATTAGTAGTATAGTTCTTGTGTGATTTGCCACATGGCAAAAAGGCCATTGGTACTAAATGGGTTTACAAGTTGAAGTATCAACCAAATGGAAGTGTGAATCATTATAAGGCTTGATTTATGGCAAAGGTTCTACTCAACAAAAGGATATTGACTTTCATGAGACCTTTCCTCCCTCTTATCATATGACAACAATTTCTTAACATTTGTACATTTTTGAACATGAGGAAGTGTAGGTTTTTCACCCTCATAGTTTTATGCAAAAGGGGCAATAAAACAAAATATGCAAAAGAAGATGTTATATGGTCAAAAGCAAGCACCGTCGGCTTGGCATGAGAAGATACATGTATACTTGATTGCATGTGGTTTTCAGAATAGTCCAAGTAAGAGCACCTTATATGTCAATATGAAGATGATGTGCATATAATCATTGTGTTTTTGTCAATGACATGTTTCTCACTAGTCCTAGTGAGATACATATTCTTGGTTTCAATGCTAAATTGAAATTGACTTTTGATATGTCAAATTTGTGCCTATTGCATCATTATTTGGGCTATCTGTTGAGTGTATTTGGCTCGCATACCTTTTAGTTGACTTGGATGTTGGACAATCATCTACCACTGCCACTTTCACTTACAAGTAAAGCCCATTGGCAATTGCATGAAATCCAATGTTCCATGTACATACTAAGCATGTTGAGGTGCATTATCATTATCTCAAGGAGAGACTCTCTATAAGAGAGATGAACTTTGCTTATGTGCGAACACAAGATAACCTTGCATATCTTTTCACAAAGGCTTTGCCTTGTGAGAAGTTTGAAGATATTTAAGGTCAACAAAAATATTATTGAACTCATCATACTCAAAGGAAATATTCTTTCAAGCTTGACTTCCACCCACTCCCATTTTCTCTTACATAGAAAAGTATTGCTTGATTGAATGCCCAATAGATAATCCCATGCTTGTTGTGTAGCTCTAAGTTTAAATGAACAAGGTAAGATCAAAATAGTTATCTTGCTGTGAGTCAAGTTATTTTTCATCCTATTATGACCCTATTCACAATTCCTTACGCATATGAGAAATGAAGAAACAGAATATTCTCTTGGGTAATAATGTATTTCTTGATTGAATCCCCCAATAGATTCATTATGTGCTCATCATATATTGCTAAGCCTAAATGGACAAGGCAAGATTTGAGCCCTTTACCCTGATATGAGACAATATATCTGCTATCCTATTATGGCCATTTCACAATTCCTTACATTAGCAATGAAGAAACAAAATGGAAAAGAGGGATTAAGCTTAGTACTTTGTTCATTATGGCCATGTTCACAATTCCTTACATTAGCAGTGAAGAAACAAAATGGAAAAGAGGGCTTAAGCTTAGTACTTTGTTCATTTGGATGAAAGGAACCATCAGCCCAAAGAACCATATTTTTATGTTCATTTATTTTCTATCGAAAATTAATGAAGCACTAGAACATGTTTACTAAAAGTGGTTATTGTTAAAGCATACTCTAAATCAAATCCAAACTTGAAAGTCCACTTTCCTTTATGATTGGTTATGTTTGTAAATGGCTCTGTTAGGCAACATGGAGAGGGGTTAGTAGTGATGGATTTTTCAAGAACAATATTGGTTTGGTCCCTTAAGTGAAAATTTCATTATGAAAAGGGTGATTTTAATCACTAAATCACTATATGTAGAGATAGTTAATGACATGTAGTCTTCATGTCAATGATGATTCTTCATTTGGTGGGCATCATTAAGCTTGCCAAGATGAATATTTAACATCTCAAGTGGTCTTAACCTTGAGATGAGTGCATCTTAGCCCTGAAAGGAATTTAGTGTCATTAATTGCTGCTGCCTTATGATAAAACAAGAATATGGATGTAATTGAAATCTCCTTGGACTCTTCTCCAAGTGTCAAAGTTCTCAATAGACCTTGTTCAACCAAATATTAATCCACTAGACCACAAGGTTGGTTGGAGCCAGAGCTTCCATCAAAGTTCACTTCATTAAAGCCTAGGAAGACGATCAAACCTAAACCAAGGGTTGTCCAAAGGAAAGGACCACCAAAATCTTAATTTGAAGTACTCAACATGTATGATTTTCAACCCTTTTTATCCTTGTAGTTTTAAGTCTACACAGTTGTAAGGCTATGTGGCATTTATGAACACATAGATCATTTCCTTTAGTTGGTTTGTACTTATTGACCATTGTGCAAAGCACTAGACATTGCCATTGCCTAGAGCAATTGATAAGACCTTCCTATCATGGCCATGGCTTATGCCGATGTTAGGCCTCAAATCTATAAGTTTTATGGAAAAGACTTTCATTCATGGCAGGTACTAGTGAAGTATAAAATAATGGAATGGGGCTACTGGCCCTTCATCAAACAGACTAAGGTTATTGATCCATCAAACCCACTTGATGTAGAAGATGATGAAAGAGCCCAAGCCATCATCAATCTTCATCTAGACGAGTCCCTAATTCATCAAATTGACCAACTCTCCATTGCTAAGGAGAAATGGGATGAGCTTGAAAAACTTTATGGTGCTACAGGGAAGAGCTCTAAAATTTTTCTAAAGATCGAAATTTTTAGCTTGGAGTATAAATAGGGAGAAGACCTGGGTAAGTTCATTTCTCACATGAAGGGGCTGATGGCACACCTAGCCTCAGTTCAAGCTCCAATTCATGATGGAGATGCCATTGCAATTCTCTTGCAGGCTGTAAATAGGGTCTTTCCAAACCTTGTAACTACTCTTACCAATATTCCTAATCCAACTTTGAAAATCACCATCCAATCTTGTTTAGATGAGGAGAAAATAAGTCAAGGACCTACTTCAACAGCCCATGAGCAACTCCTGGTTCATACTGTCTCTAGCAAATTATCCTTTTGCATTAAGAAGGGACATCTTGTCAGTAATTGTTGGAAAAAATATCCCAACCAAATGAAGTACAACAAATGTAAGAAGACAGGGTATATTACCAATAAATGTCCTACCACCCTTGAAGTACCAAAAGAATTGCAGGCCAACTTTGTCTCCAAAACATCATGATCGACTTTTCTAAAAAAAAAAACAAAAACTCTAAATCCTCTACTTATAAGCACTCTTGTAGCCTGATTTATAAAGGCATCCCATTTTGTTTGAGGGGGGGCATTAACATGCCTTGTAGTCCAATGCCACTCTGGCATTGAGGAGGGTTTTGAGAAATAGGCATGTTAACCCTATGTATGCAAGGGTGGATAAGGGTTGTTGGGTGTGAATGAATTGGAGGGCAAGGGGAAACCCTAACCCTAGCCATCCAGAGGCTATATTATCAGCCTAAAGGTCACTCTCATAGTTGAGGAGAGTGTACTAGTTGTACTTGTGAACAACTCACTAAGCAAGATCTTCTTCTTGTACTTGAGCTCTCTCTCTCCCTCTTGTGCACACTCTCATGGTTCCACTCTGATATTTCAACACAAATGCTTTGCACAAACATTAGCACTCTTGAGCTAAAGCTAGCTAGTAGCTTGCACATATGATATTGAAAATAAAAAATTCAAGTCAGATTGAAGTAATAGGGACAACTTTAATGTAATGGTGCAAGAGATTAGCGATGAAGATATTGAGATACATGTCAAGTAGAGATAAGTTTTCTACTATCTTGAAAAATATCATATGTTTAAAACCACGATTGCTTTGATTTTGTTTCAATTTCCATGTCTTACAGAATGCTAATCTACTACCAATAGCTAATGCTATGTTAAGCTCAAATTCACTTGGATTTTTTGGCTTGATCATGAGACATCTCCTTGCCTAATTTCTAGAACTTATTTCCCATGCTTAATGTCACATAATCTACCTCTTGCCTCAACATGTTGGTCTCAGAGTGCTTGACATATGGTATGTGTTTTGAAGACAACAATATGATAAGTTTGTGCATGCTCCCTTACAAGCATGCCTATCATCTATATTGATATTGGACATGGTCAACAGATTCTATCTACATATAACAATACTATAGTCTCATGGGTGTAGGCTTCATAAAAGTAAGGAACTTTATGCTTTTGGACTACACATAACAATGAAATTGTTTAGAATCAGCCTACATCTACCATTAATTGCTCTTTTGCTTGATAACTAGGCTAGTTGACTAGTCAATTAGCTAGCTACTTAAGTATTGACTTGGCTACTTGACTAGTTAGTAAGATAGTTTCATGGTTGACTGATTAGTTAAGTTATTAGCTAGCTGAGTAGTGACTTGAATAATTAGCTAATTGAGCAATTAGGTAGCTAGTTACTTAGTTGACTAGTTACTTGGCTAGTCATCTAGTTGAGCAATTGGATAGCTAGTTAGTCAGTTGACTAGTTACTTAGCTAGTTAGCTAATTGACCAATTACATACCTTGTTACTTAGTCAACTAGATAGTTAGATAGCTAGCTAGCTAGCTTGTTAGTTGACTAAATAGTTAGATAGCTATCTAGCTAGCTATTTAGCTAGTTGCTTTGGCAAACTAGATAGCCAGCTATTTAAATAGTAGCCTAGCTACTTAGATAGCTAGACAACTAGATATGTATTTAGATAGTAGACTAGATAGCTATTTAGGTAGTATAGTACTTGACCAATTTGATGGATATTTAATTTGTTGACTAGATAATTAGCTATTTAGATAGTAGGCTAGCTCCTTAGATAGCTAGATAGCTATTTAGATAGTAGACTAAATAGTTATTTAGGTAGCAGAGTAGATAGCTAGGTAGCCAGTTGACTAGTTAGTTAGCTAATTTGTTGGTTGACTAGTTGGTTAGATAGTTAGTTAGTTGACCAATTAGATAGCTAGTTACTTTGTTGACTAGATAGTTAGCTATTTGAGTAGTAGACCTCGGCTACTTAGCTAGTTAGCTAGGCACATGTTCATTTCATTATTTTGGTCACTTGTAATTTGTGATTTGTGTGTTTCTTTTATAGGAGAAAGCATGGAGTATGCTTCAAAGCATGGGGAGTCTACAAGTGGAGATCCAATTCACAGGGAAAAATATTATATTATGAAAGGTAACATAATCAAAATAGTCATGTCGAACTATGGGCATGATCTTTATATATACATAAATGATTTGTTGTTGGCATATTTCCAATTCTCCCAAGTTGTATCTATGCATTGTGCCATGAAGTTAGACGTCAATGAGGTCTTAAAGGACATTCAAAAGGAAGAATATTTTGTGTATGAGGACTAAGCACCCTATAAATACAACTCCCATATCAAAGACTCAAAACAAAGCTAAAGAAGTCCATTTGAGTAGTGGAAAGTCATCTAGTAGAGGAAAGGCCTCTTCATTGAAGCCAACAACTCCACATGGTAATAACATTTAAGCGTACTTGCTTGCATATCCAAACCTTGGTTTTGCTACTTCTCATTGATATCTTTGTTAAATTAGCATTCGAGACCTTTGACAATGATGAAGTGGAAGATGGCAATGTTAGAGATGATTATTTGGATTGCCCTCTAAAGTCATTTATGGAGATAAGCAAGAAGCACAAGAAAGATGATTCCTTCTTCCTTAATTATAATGAATAGTGACTATTTAGTTATGATTGTTTAACAATTTTGATGTGTGGTTGTCTGCTCTAGTACTGATTCAAAGGAAGCAAGGAAAAGCCAGAGGTTCATTGGAAAAGATAAGTCGCACATGTCATCCCACGCCTTTGAACATGGTGCTGCCTCCTGAAATTCCACAGACCTTGGAACACACTTGGTGTGCCAGGTTGTATTTTGTAGCATGGAAACCACTCTTTTGTATTTTGCAATTTGTGTGCAGTGTTATACCATTTGTGATGCATGGACTACTGCTCTCTAATATGAAAATCTAAGCCCCCAATTGTATTCATTTTCCACATTATGTTAATTTCATTTTTCTAAATTTTTAGATTGTTTCTTTGTCTTTGAAACTTTGTATTGTATGTAAATTTCTGTTCTCTAAGATTTCCAATTGTTCTTTTGTCTCAGACATTGTATGGATTTAAATTTGGTTTTGAATGTGGAACTCACTATTCATTACCTTGTGTGAGTTGTGCATTGCCAAGGAAATAAGTTAGATTTTTTGGCTATACATGTGAGGTTTCGGCACATGTAGTGGATGGGATGCATACATTGCATGTGATGGGTGGTAATGCTTACAAAAAAGATGTTTGTAATACTATGCATGCTAATAATGAAATGGTGGATGATGTGCTTGATCGTGATGGAGGTAGCAATCATGTAGAGATAGTTTCATACCTAAATAATGAGAAGTATGTGACCCATGATGTATGGGATCATGGCAATGAGGGCTTGTACATTGTAGAATCATTGCATGATAGCCAATTTACTGATGCTATGCATGATAGTCGCAATGAAGGGAAGCCTGCTAAAAATGTATTGCATGATGGGTAGGCACATGATAGAAAAGGGATACATTGCCAATATGCTATAGCCCTTGATGATGTGCACAATAATTGCAGTGAAGGCATGCATGCTAAAAATGTATTGCATGATGGGAGCGACCGTGGTGGAAAAGGGATGCACTATACTTGTAGTGAAGGTATGTCTACTGAAAATATATTGCATGATGGTTAGGACCATGACAGAAAAGGGATATATAATTTTCAAGATATCACAACCACTAATGATGTGCATGATAGTTGTAGTGAAGGCATGCCTATTGATAATTTATTACATGATGGAAGGACTTTGGTAGAAAAGGGATGCATGATATGAGCGGTAAAGGTATACCTACTGAAAATATATTGCATGATGGCAAGGACCATGGAAGAAAAGGGATGCATGATATTTATTGCATGATGGGAAGGACCATGGAAGAAAAGAGATGCATGATTGTCAAGATTCTGCTGTAACACAACCATTTTCATTGCATGGTTTAGATGCTTTAGATGGCTAGTGGGGATGCAAGTATGCATGTTGAGCAAGATCTTGGAAATGCGAGCACAAATGCTATGTAGAACATTGGTGGCATGGATTCTTTGCTAATTGATGGTTTGGACAGATTGCATGCTATTGAAGATGAAGGTGGTTGCATCCATAGCTCACACAAAGCATAAGATGAGGCAAGCTAGCATGCAAATTCAAGTGTGCTGGATTCTTAGAATATTTGTGCTTGCAGAGATGGTGGAATTACACGTTCCTCAGTTGTCTTTATGTAATATTTCTTGATACAACCATATCAAGTTTCAATCAATGTTAGGTTCTCTATATGAGCGGTCTATAAGGTGAGGGATTCAATAATGTGAATGCAAGTTTTATATAATGCAAAAGACACCAATAATTTATATAGATAGTATATTTTTGATATCAAGTTTTTTTTTTGGTTGATGAGGTTAATGCACATTTGTTAAAATCGAAACCTAGTTTGATTCTTGTTCCGAAAGCAATTGTTGAGCATCTCAACTACAACATGGCACATGGAGATGGGCATGGTGTGAAAGAGTTCATGGAAGATGAGATTGTGGATCCTCTAAACTCACTCATTATTGTGTGTATCAAAGATGTATGGCATAGGCTATGGGACAACCCTAGGAACCCTAATTTTGAAACTAGACTTGCTTTGATAGTGGATCGAAATGGTTTACTTTTTGCAAAAGTGGATGAAAGAAAAGTATGTCAGCATAGCAAATTTTTTGGTGCTTTAAAAGATGCAATGTGTTTTTTTGGATGTGTGCCAAGCAAGAGTGGGCAATGAACATGGTTAAATCTAGATTCCATTCCTCTTGTGAAAGATTTGTTAAGGTGTAGCCTCAAAAGGATTGCGTGCTTAAGAAAGGTTTGAGATTGAGCAACCATCAGAAAGAAAGCTAATGTTTTATCAGGACTTTGAAACATTTTGGGATGATCAGCATAAATACACACTTGCAGACACAATGCTCATAGATAATAGTGAGTACAAGTGTGCACAGAGTCCTCCTGGAACTTATTGTATTTTGAAAAAGATTGAAGACCAGAAACTACATCTCAAAAAGATGTGTGTTACTAGTTGTGCAATTGGCTTGTGCATCCAAATCGGTTTATGTATGCAATATCTCACCCATTACTACATCCTTATGAGGGAGAGTGCTAGCATCATACAAAGGTGGCACAAAGAATATAAGAGTTGGATAATGATTGATATGTATTCAAAAGTCACCCCTTTTTTTGTTATCTATTTGCGTATGGATATTGGTATCACGAAATGAAAGAAAAGAGCTCAACATCACATGATCTTTACACACAAATTTGCCCCTTGTTTGTGCCATGTATTTGCGCATATGTACTAGTATCATGTAGCATTGTTACTTTTTTCTTTTTTTGTAGTGGCTGTCACAACTTGGGCTCATGTCACATATAAATTTTTTCAGGAAACATGTCAAGCAAATACAAATGAATATATACATGAATGAAAATGAGAGCTATTGTGCAAAGTCTTGTTTTACTAGAGGCCAATTAATGAAAATGAGAGTTGTTGGCACATTAGGAACACAAGCCTTTGCCCAACATCATCATGCATAAGTATTGGTGCCATCCACAATGAGAACCACACATCATATGGCATACTAATGTGTAAATTGCTTCATGTACGTCAACTGACATCTTGTAGCACTTCATTGTTGCATTAATCAATTTCATTAGAAACTTGATGACATGTGCTAAATGCATGCATATCAAAGCTTCTTTGAATTGATCCATCAATGTAAAAGAGAAACCATCCACTTGTTTATACCAATGTCCTCTAAACCCATAAGTATCTGTAGCAATCTTGTTTTCCCAATTCTTTGTCATTGAATTGGGGATATGCTCCTGTTGAGATGCACTTCATTATATAAAAATCAAGGCCTTCCTCATTGATTTCAATTGCAACAATTGTAAATTTGTCTCTGACCCCCAAAGCATAAGAAAGGATGTCATTGTATCCTTCATACAGTGGCTCATCATCACCCTTAAAGTCAACCTCACTATCTTCCAACAGAGGCTCAAGCACATGATATGTCCCTGTCTCAACATATGACCTCTTTGTGCATCGTCTCTATTTGCTTTACATACAAGCACCACAAAAGCATGCCAAATTTCTTATTCTTAGTTTCATGCTACTTGAATAACCACAAACAACATGCAAGGACCGTGACCCTGGAATTGGTTTACAATCCCATGATTTAGTTCTATCAACCTCATCAAGTTTTACATCCCAAAATACTCTATGTACATGGTCTCCATCAGCAACAAGTGTCAACATTGGGCCTTGCATTCATGCATTGTCTCAAAAAGCTTACAATGTTGACAATATAGTGAAACTTTGCTCCATCTAATTTAAGTTGCTCATGAGTCAGTGTCCTTTTTAAAATTGCACTAGCTCCATCATGTTCTCCTTTCCCATGTTGGATCCAAAAACGTAGTGTGCCATGGTTAAATATGTCATTCCTTTGTACCTAGACACGAAATAAAATGGTCTTTTTGCTTTGAATTGAGATGTGACCCCATCCAACTAGACCTAGTGCTCTTCGAATTGCAAGCCTTACTCCTTTAGCCAACCATGATGCAGCATAAAAAATATTTGAACAAAGAGTGTATTGTGGCTCTTATTAGTTGAGAAAATGAAGAGTCCTTTGAATTATACCAGCCATTCGAAAGCATGTAATGAGAAACAAAATTGATATTGCTATTAATTGATTGTAGCTCATCTCCTTAAAGCTAAGAAAATTTCTCTTCTTTTTCTTTCCCTTCTTATCAAGCCCAATATCAATATCTCTGAATATTTTAACTATGACACATTTTGATTCTTCCTTCACTTCACATGGACAACACGGTAGATTTCATACGCCACTTTTTGAACATTTTCCTTGCAAACAATTTAGTACATGGTAAGTAGAGTTTTCATCTCGGGCATGAAGCAAGATCTCCCAAGTTTGGGTGACACTAAGCTAAACTTGAGTGCCTGCAATACAAGTACCAATCCAATAAATTTACAAATTTGGAAACTTTAGCATCATTATTTCCCATGGAAACCTTTTCGTGAGACTGACATAGTTGGCTAAAAGCATCTCTCAAGAACATAATATTTGAATGCAACATCACATATTTCTATCCTTCAACTTGTGCACAAAATAGGGATTCAACTTTTTGAAACTCCTCTATTGTATAAGAACATTTGAATATTCCCTTTTAAATTGTATAAACAACTCCACCTACTATAGGGAAAATGAGGAAAATTTAGTTGAGAAAACTATAGGTGAAAAAAGTGTATGCATTCTCAAAAAACAATAGACAACACATATTAGATATTGCATATATATAACAAAAAAGTTCTATAAGAAATGGCAACTTCAAATTGAGTACTAATGTCAATGGTACGTTGTACTTTGACATCAAATTTGGCTATACTATGATTATGCATACTGCTACTTGTGTAATATGCTTATGCTAGTGATTTGTCAACTTATAACCAACAAATTCTACCCTTGATTGATATCTAGATGGTTTTGAATTGAGTAACGAGGTTTTAAAATCCATATTCATTGCTATTTTTATACTGCCTCATAATCATAGTAAAAAGGATAATGAATGATGCAAGCTTCTATTTTTGGATGAAATGTGCTTCATATTTCTTGCTTCAGCTCGACACAATGGTGCAATGTACCTAAGAAGTACATTCCCTTGTTGGACCCATGTAGATCCTAACTTAGTGACAATATAGGTACCACCTAGTTAGTTCTCAATGTGTTTTGGTGAGCTAAGTAGTCCTCCCTGACTAACTAGATTCCTGAAATAAGCTTCCCTTGACTAGCTACTACTAACAAAGTATTCCCTAACTAACTAGGTAACTAGGTAATTCCTGAAACATAGTTCCTGACCTAAGCATCTATTGAATAGCTATTGACAAAGCCTCCCCTAACTAATGGGTAGTTTTTGAAACAAGAAACCCTAACTAATTAGGTAGTACCGTAACCAAGCATCCCAGACCTAAGCATCCCATGGCTAACTAGGCAGTTCCTGAAATAAGTTGCCCCCCTGACTAGCTTTTAACAAGGAATCCCTTGACTAATTGGGTAGTTCTTGAGTGAAACATGTTCTATGACCTAAGAATCCCTTAATTAACTAGATAGTTCCGAAAACAAGCACCCTCTGACCTAGGTAGTAAGCATTCCTTGACTAACTAGGTAGTTCTTGAACCAATCTTTCACACTTACTGACAAGGAGTTCCCATCCCTGACCCAAGGATCCTCTGACTACCTAGGTAGTTCTTGAACCAAGCACCCCTTGACTAACTAGGTAGTTTGTGAAGCAAGCAACATCCCTTGACTAACTAGGTAGTTCCTAAAACAAGCATGGTAGTTCCCATCCCTGACCCAAGCATCCCCTGACTACCTAGGTAGTTTTTGAACCAAGCATCCCTTGACTAACTAGGTAGTTTGTGAAGCAAGCATCCCTTGACTAACTAGGTAGTTCCCATCCCCTACCCTAAGCATCCATGACTAGGTTGTGACATAACCAAGCATCCTTGAGTTAAGCATCCCATGACTACAAAGTAGGTGTTGAAACAAGCATCCTGTGACATAGCCATCCCCTAACTAGCAACCTAAGTTGCTCTCAACCTCAAAACCACTGAGTAGCTACCTAGATAGTCTAAGAAACTAGAATAGTAGCGAGGTAGCTAGTTGGTCATCATTGAACTAGTAAATGGCTACCTAGCTAGCTTCACACTTGGAAGTATGGCCACCTAAGTAGTTGCTTATCTGAGTAGTACTTGTTGATGAGCATTAATAGATGCATCTGTGTCAAGCACACCCCTTGAATTCATGTGCTTTGTGTTAACCTAATGCACTTCATGTTGTCTCATTAATAGATGCATCTATGATGATAGCACTCCTTAAATTCATTTGCTCTATGCCAAGCTGATGCACTCATTAGGGAAATTTGAGGTCAAAATATAGCCATGTAAGAGAATCTGATAAAAAAATTCCCTTAAAAATGAGACATAGTAAAATTTTCACAAATGAATGTGAAACTTGTCCACAGATTGCATTTTTAGAACCTAGTCTTCAAGAGCTTTTTGTTGATATATGGGTTGCCAGGGTTTGGAATTAGGAAAATAAAGTTATATAAAGATTTCTTGTTGCTCCAATTTGTATAACTTCATTGTCCCACTTCGTATTACTTCGATATCCCACTTCTAAACCCTAGCAAGCCATACATCAACAGAAAGCTCTTGAAGACTAGGCTTTAAAAATGCAATCTTCGACGAGTTTCAATTTTACTTGTAAAATTTTAATGTGCTCCCATTCTTTGAGGGAATCTTTTGGTCAAACTCCTTGACAAAGCCATTTTTTGACCTCAAAATTTCCCTAATTTCTGACAAGGTTCAAGTGGAGCTCTCTCTTTTCATTGATTACAAGGCACCATTGATCATAGAAAGAGAAAGATCCTTCCAGTTTGCATTCCAAGCAAATAGAGAGAGAGAGAGAGAGAGAGAGAGAGAGAGAGAGAGAGAGAGAGAGAGAGAGAGAGAGAGAGAGAGAGAGAGAGAGAGAGAGAGAGAGAGAGAGAGAGAGAGAGAGAGAGAGAGAGAGAGAGAGAGAGAGAGAGAGAGAGAGAGAGAGAGAGCGAGAGAGAGCGAGAGAGAGCGAGAGAGAGAGAGAGAGAGAGAGAGAGAGAGAGAGAGAGAGAGAGAGAGAGAGAGAGAGAGAGAGAGAGAGAGAGAGAGAGAGAGAGAGAGAGAGAGAGAGAGAGAGAGAGAGAGAGAGAGAGAGAGAGAGAGAGAGAGAGAGAGAGAGAGAGAGAGAGAGAGAGAGAGAGAGAGAGGCTTGAAGTCATTAGTAGGCCACTACTAAATAGTTACAAAAACAATCACTAATATGTGAGAGATGCATGTTTTTTAAAAAAATGTTAAAAAATTTCAAGGGTGCCAAAACTTTATTATTTAGCCTTCTAACTATGAACCTATCAAAAACTAGTATCACCTTTTTCTAGTCATGCCCCAGATAACCTATTTTGGTACCACCATACTGTGCTTTCACCCCATAAGAACCTACATGTGGGAAAATGACTCCTCCTTTGCCCCACAAGCGTGCAACCATCCTGAAACAAAAGAGATAACAAAGCATCATAGATATCATGTGTGCATACATTTGTACATGAAAGGAAAGGCTAAACAGCATCTTCCACAAATACAATATTATAGTAGACCAAAAGGTTCTTCATTTATGGAATGTATAACCTTTTCTTCTAGTACTTCATTTTTTGTGTTGTTGCACAATACTAAAGCATGAGCCAAGCATGCAAGTGAGAAACATGCGGCTTTTTGCTATACCTTACCTTATATGGATAATAGATTGCAATGCCTTAATGGGACACTTATTAAATACATAAGTTGCACACAAAACAAAATCAAGCTAGAAACTTGTGGCAAAGCTTGGCTTTCAATCATGCATCAATCCACCTCCATGAGAAATCTATTCTTTCTCTTAGCTACACCATTTTAGAATGGTGTATATAACATTGTCCATTGGTGTTTTATCTCATGTTTATCCATATATGTATTTCATTCCTTAGATATATACTCTCTCCTCTTGATCAAAATGGAGATTGCCCACTTTACATTTTCCAACTATGCTTATAAATTTCTTGAAGTACAAAAAAACATTGGGCTTAGTTTTCAAACCATATACCCATGCATGCATGGAGTAATCATCAATGAAAGTCACAAAATACATGTACTTCCAAAAGATGGTGCTTGCATTGATAATTTGCGAGTAGCTCTCACAGAATCATCTTTTGGAAATAAAGCATATTTTGCATAAACCTATATATAACTTTGAGAAATTTGTTTGTAGGTGCCTCAATAGGCAATGAAGACAACATATCATATCATTTTAAACATAGCAAACTAGGAAAGTTTAGATGACCAAAATGTGCATGTCAAAATTTTACGTATGTAACAACCTTAAAATCTAGAACTAAATATCCATGTCTTCACATATTTACTATAGTTAAAAGTCCAAGATATACTAAACTAGATGTAATACTTGTATCACCACAAGAGAGATCAAGAGTTGTATATTTGTCATCAACAAACTTAACAATTAAGCCAATCTTGGCAAATGTAGAAATTGACAATTTTTTTTTCTTGATCTCTAGCACATAGACAACATTTGTAAACGTTAAAGTGCTTCCATTAGTACTAGTCAACACAATTTTGCAAGCTTCTTTAATAGGTTAAGAGGAGTTATTGGCACATATGATAATACTTCCCTTGTAAAAATTACACGGCGCAGCGAACAGAATCTGAGAAAGAGATAGAGATAGAGAGTACACAATAGATAAGAGGAGAATTAGAAAATTTCTTTAGCTCCAAACACCTGATACAGAGCTGGCTCTGTCCACCCGTGCACTTCCACAGTGATGCTTAGATGGCGATCCATACAGAAGATAGGTGAAGAGCTTAAGGCTACCTGGAATAACTCTGATCAGGTGAAAGATAGATGATCCATGACTGTGAAGGGGTTTGGCTTTTATAGCTTGTGAAGGTGGTTAGGTCGGCATGACCAACCTACCATATGAGCCTCCACTAGTCGGCTAGGAAATATTCCCTTTACCGTTGGGCTGGTGGTGCTGCCCCTAGACCCTTGCCAAGGGGCCGCTAGCCCCCCTGGGACCCCCCCAGCCAGGGGCCACTTCCGCGGCCACCGGACCCTAAAATAGGGGCCCCTTTTAACTCCCTTACCCCGCAACTCGATGCAATGTGCCTTGAGTCCAACCCAAAGATTAGACCCACAATGGTCACCTTTTTACCATCCGGTCACATAGACCTCATTTGATATACAAGTCAGGACTCAACCAATGTCCGGGCTCACATTTGGCTTCTCCTCATAATGGGAGCCTTACAACTTTGAGCACCATGGATCATTGGTGGCACCTTATGAGGGTGGGGCATTGAGCATATCTAACACCCCCCCTCAATGTCCACCCATAGGTGAACTATCTCCTCAGCCCAATGCCGAGTCTCTGAAGATGAACTTGAAGCACATCCTTCGTAAGTGCTTTGGTGAAGATATCCGCTCCATTCTCCTCTGTTGGATAGTAGACTAGCTCCACTATCCCATCCTCCATCAAATCACACACATAGTGATACTGGATCTCTATATGTTTGGTGCGTGCATGAAACACTGGATTTTTGGCAATGGCAATGCAACTTTGTTTGTCACATCTTAGCACAGTTGATTCTTCATCTTGCACTCCCATATGCCATAGGATCCTTCTCAGCCCTACTGCTTCACATGCAGCAAAACAAGCTGCCTTGTACTCTGCTTCGGTAGAAGACAATGCCACTGTTGGCTGCTTCTTACTAATCCAAGAGAAAATTCCTAAACCCAAAGAGAAACAATAACCAGAAATTGACTTCCTGGAATCACTGTCTCTTGCCTAATCTGAGTCACAATTCCCCACAAGAGAAGTTATGGAATTGTATGTGATATCATAGGCAAGAGTTTCCTTCAAGTATCTGAGCACCCGCATCCCAACCTTCCAATGACTCTCATGAGGTTTGTTTGAGAACCTGCTCAAAACACCAACAACAAAACTGATATCTGGTATGGTATTACACAAGTAGATCAGACTACCGACCATCGTCCTGTACCTCCCAATGTCTGCTAGTGCTGATGTATCCTCAACGGATAACTTTGCATTCACCTCCATAGGTGTAGCAATCTCCTTGCACTCGGTCATGCCGAATGCCTTCAAGATCTCCCATGCATACTTCTTCTGAGAGATGAAGATCTTTCTCGGCTCTTGCCAGACTTCAATTCCCAAACAATAGTGTAGCAAGCCTAAGTCTGTCATTTCAAACTCAGAACTCAAAGCCTTTCGAGTTTGGTTGATCGTATCTTCATAGTCACCTGTAATAAGAAGGTTGTCCACATATAGGACAATCACTACAGACTTTTCACCATCCCTATAAACATACAAGTTAGCATCTGAGGCACATCTTTTGAAGTTTAAGCTTAAAAAGAACTTATCTATCCGATGGTACCATGCTCTAGGGGCTTGTTTTAGCCCATACAATGCCTTCTTTAGCTTACACTTTGTTCGTAGAATGGGGGGCCTCAAACCCTGGTGGTTGAGCCACATAAACCTCCTCCTTGAGGTCACCATTTAAGAACGCTGACTTAACATCCATTTGGTAAACTGGCCACTGCAAGTACTGTGCGAATAGTGGTCATTCTCGTAGTTTGGGAAAATGACTCTTGAAAATCAAACCCTTCAACATGTGAAAAACCATGTGCAACTAGTCTAGCTTTGTACTGTTCTAAAGTACCATCAGCCTTGTACGCTACCTTCTAGATCCACTTGGTGCCAATAACCTTCGGCTTTGCTGGCCAATCCACTAGCTCCCAAGTGTCATTCTTCATTATGCTGTCATACTTGGCTTGCATAGCTGACTTCCATGCTAGATTTGCAAGTGCTTCTTCTAAGTCAGTTGGCTTCTTTGCTTCTCTCATAATCTCAGCCATCAAGGCCATATTGAATCTGTGAGAAGAAGCCCTCCTTTTCTCCTCTATTCTTTGAGACCTCCTTGGTCCGTTTGCCTTCTCCTCAACAGATGTGGGCATAGGATTATTGTGGTCATACAGCTGCTTCACCCAACACGGCAATGGCTTTTTCGATGGGGTGATGTCAGGTTGGTTAACTTTTTCCTCATCATTTGAAGATGATGCTTCCTCCTCCTTAAGGATAGGGATAGTCCTCGGGACAAGTTCATAGTGGACTACTTCTTCGTTTGATGATAGAGTGGAAGAACTTGCCTTCTCCTCCTCCATTGCATGTAACTGCTCCTTGAACACCGCATCACGGCTTGTGATGATCTTCTTTGCCTCTTGGTCATATAATTTGTAAGCCTTCTGCTCATCACTATAACCCGAGAAGATACATTTTTTGCTTTTTGGTTGTAACTTGTTTCTCTTCTCATCTGGATTATGTGCATAACATTAACATCCAAAAATTATGAAGTGTGAGACAGATGGTTTCTTACCAATGTAAGCCTCATGAGGTGTTTTTCCCTTGAGAGCCTTTGTGTAGCTTTGATTTAAAATGTAGACTGCAGTATTAACAACTTTAGCCCAAAAATGGTTAGGCAATCCCTTGCCCTTTAGTATTCATCTTGCCATCTTCACAATGGTGCAATTCCTGCGTTCCACAACACCATTCTGCTGAGGTGTGTGAGGCGTCGTCAATTGACGGTTGATCCCTTTGCTCTTGCAAAAGTCTTCAAACTCCTTTGAGTTGAACTCACCACCACCATCTGTTCTAAATTTCTTCACAGTTTTCCCTGTTTCATTCTCAACAAGTGTTAGCCATTCTTTAAACTTATCAAAATCTTGAGCCTTATTACAAAGAAAGTACACCCACATCTTCCTATTGTAGTCATCGACAATCAACATAAAATAAGAAGATCCCCCCAAGGTCCGTGTAGGCATCTTTTCGCACAAGTCAGCATGCACCAACTCTAGAGAAGCCTGTGCTCTATTCTTTCTTTCTTATGGAAATGCCTTTCTCTGTTGCTTGCCCATCATACAAGCTTCACATGGTTCCTTCAATTCAGTCATTGAAGGTAGGTGAGCAAACAATCCATGCTTGTGCATCTCCTTCAACACTGCAAATCTAATGTGTCCAAACCTTTGCTGTAAGAGCAGTTAGCTCATATAGGTTGTTCCTTCTTTCTCCTTTGCCAACATCTTTACCATCACTGTCAAGAATTTCTGCACCTGTCTTCTTGAACCTCACTTCATGACCAAGATCAGTTATGGTAGCAACTGATAAGAAATTTCTCCTAATTTCAGGAACATACAACACATTTGAAAGCTTTTTGACATCACCATTTGCAGCAACAAATGAAATAGTACCTGTGCCCGCAGCAGGGCATTTTGCATCATTTCCAACTATCACAGTGATGGATTCTTGTAGAGGCTACATAGAACTGTATAGACCTTTCTTGTTGGTCATGTGATGGGAGGCCCCACTATCCAACACCCATGAGTCAGTGGTAGATTCTTCTTGCGCTGAGGAGCACACCTCCTCAATGGTCACCATGAATAACTCCAACTCTGCTTTAGCCCTGTATTGGCTATCTCTTTCCCTTTACTTTTAAGGGTACCATTCTTTTCATCTGCCTTCTTGACATGACAATCTGCGATTGCATGTCCTTTCTTCTTGCAGTAGAAGCACTCTCCTTGAAACTTCTTCTTACTGCCCTTCTTCTTTTTGTCACCATCATTTTTGGTGGAGGAACCACCTTTGCCTTTTGCATTGGCAGAGAATCCAACATCTCCATTGTTGCTTCCTTCTTGGGCTTTCAGCCTCAACTCCTCCTCCACCAATAATGCACAAAACTCCTCAAAACTCAAAGCTTGAGGTATCACCTGAGTATTAAGGGCAGTTACTAGTCCATCAAACTTTTGTGGACAAATCCGAAGACACCTCTCAGCTAGCTCCTTGCTAGTCTTTTGTATCCCAACACCAGCCATTTGGTCGCACAGATTCCTAATCCGAGTGATGAATTCTTCAACTGTCTCTCATTCATCAAAGTTCTCCATTGCTAGTTGATTCTCCAAGTTTTGAATCCTTGTTTGGTTTTGCGTTTCATATTGACTCCTTAGTACATTCCAAGCCTCTGATGCTTTGGTTGTATGCTGAACCAAAGTCAAAACACTGTCAGAACAGCTTGAAATTAAGGCACACAATGCATCTGCATTCCTTCATTTCCAAGCTCGTAGAAGATCTACATTTGGAGAAATCATCACACTAGGATTTGATGGGTGGGGGGTAGGCTGTGGTTCTATGTTAGTCCCCAGCACAGTCTCCAAAAGCTCATAAGAATCAAGGATAGTTGTAATTTTGAACTTCCACAAGGTATAGTTTGTACCATCTAACTTGCCTTTGCTGAAGGTTGGTGGACGAATCCTCAATGTTTGAATAGCTGGTATAGCAGCACCACCTCTTGCACCGCTTTTCTGATGCGCTAGAACCACTTTCAAAAGATGACATTGTTCCTCTTTGCTATTGAAGCCTTTGCCTCTTGCGCACTCTTCGATCCCTAGAGCCCCCTGGGCTCTGATACAATGTAAAAATTACACGGCGTAGCGAATAGAATCTGAGAAAGAGATAGAGATAGAGAGTACACAATAGATAAAAGGAGAATTAGAAAATTTCTTTAGCTCCAAACAACTGATACAGAGATGGCTCTATCCACACGTGCGCTTCCATAGTGAAGCTTAGATGGTGATCTAGACAGAAGATAGGTGAAGAGCTTAAGGCTAGTTGGAACAACTCTGACTGGGTGAAAGATAGATGATCGATGGCTGTGAAGGGGTTTAGCTTTTATAGCCCGTGAAGGTGGTTAGGTCGGCATGACCGACCTACCATATGAGCCTCCACTAGTCAACCAGGGAATATTCCCTTTACCATCGTGCCCCACAACTCGATGCAATGTGCCTCGAGTTGATACTAGCTTAACTACTCAGTCCAACCCAAAGATTAGACCCACAATGGTCACCTTTTTGCCATTTGGTCACATAGACCTCATCTAATATACAAGTCAGGACTCAACCAATGTCCAAGCTCACATTTGGCTTCTCGTCATAATGGGGGCCTTACAACTTTGAGCACCATGGATCATTGGTGGCACCTTATGAGGGTGGGGAATTGAGCATATCTAACATCCCTTAGGTCAAACTCAAGAGAATTGAACAACTTGTGTTGAGAAGTAATGAGCCTAGTAACACCAATGTCAAATTGCAATACATTTAAATCTACAATAGACATGTGAGAATCATGTAAAGAAGGGACATAACTACATTGCACACTAAATGCCCAAATTGTATCTTGCACACAACCTTTGTAGATTCTAATCTAGAAGGAGAGGCATCTACAATAGCCATACCAGCCTTTTTCCATAACCAATTTTGGACACGCCTTAAGTACATGATCTTTTACCTTACTAATTTCTTCTTGTCCTTATTATATTTCTTTGTTTGATGCAGATTTTTGCTTACTAGTAGAAAAAGTAGCTTTTCCTTACTTTTTTGACTAGCCATAAAAGCTTGATCTATAATAAGTATGGTGGACCTATTTTGTTGAGATTTTTCTTTTTGCAATAAAATAGAAACTAGCTCATCAAATGACAAAGCATTCAGATTTCCTTTCAGCAAATGGAGAGTAGATTTAAGAATCATGAAGACCATTGAGAGTAGTTTGCACAAGTGAATTGTTTGGCAAAATCTTATCTATAGCAATCAACTTACTCCTCAAGATATTTTATCTTTAATAAAGAACTTTTCATGGAGTCATCTTCATCCATATGTTCACTCTCTAATTGATTTATAAAAGTAATAAACATGTGCCCCATTCTTTCCTTGATACAAGCATGCTAATATATGTGAGCATCTTTAATTGTCTTACATGAGCAAATGTATGGAATCATGGTATGCTTGATAGATAATGCAATCACGGCATGAGCCTTTGCACATTTTCTATCCCAATGAATGTTCTTAGAGTAGTTGGTGGTGGTGGTGCTCTAGCATTAACTAGAGAAGAACTAGAATTTGCAACATCCTCAAGAACATCTATTTTTGTTGTTTTTGCTGCACTTGCAACCTCCAAAACACCACTAGATTTTTTTTCAATTCCATGTCCCTTTGCAACTAGGACATGGTGCATCATGTAAGCCCATAATGGATCCTTAATTCCCTCAAAACATCTCCTTAACAATCAACATATGGAATACATGATTGCCACCAACCATGGCCCTTGATTGTAGTTGATGTAAAAGTTGCCTATATAGATGAAAATTTGCACAAAACCTGCTATGCATTATGATACAAAGGAGACTATAAGGGCTCTTACGTGTGGAATTGAATGTGATTTTTTTTGGCAAAAAAGGATGAAATACCTATGTAGTATTGGCAATAATGTAAATAGAGGCCAAAATAAACCCAAGTAAAAAATTAGACAAAATTGAGTCCTACAAGCCATCTGATAGTATTTATCTGTTGAGATATTTGCAATCACACCTACTTTAGTCCCTTTGTACGGAACAGCTAGGCTAGGAAGATGTAATCCATTCTAGGAAGAGAGACAGATCCCATATGCATAGTGGATGTTAAGTGCTACCAAAGAACTCTATATAATGATGTACTTGAACTATCACTTTCATATATGATAATGCAATAGTACTTGTCTCTTTCTGTCAGTGTCTGTGTCATTGCTGTCCATACACAAGATTGTGTTTATGAGTTCAAGTCTCAATCTTGAAACCTAATTCACTTGTGTAACAATTGTCTACATTGTCATGTCAACATGAGTTGTGTCTTTATCTTCCATCCTCCATAGCTTCTGCCTTTGCCATGCTCTAGATCCTGCATCTTTGACATGGTATTAGAGCCTAGTTGGGCATGGCATAACTCCCTTCTTTGCTCTCTCACTCCCTCTTAACCTCAGGTTAGCTCAAGTCTAGCTCATGGTTCCATTTCTCACCTCCATCTCTACTTGACCTTCCTTGGCAGCCATAGCCAGCAGCACCTTGTCAACTTGAAGCTCCTCGATCTCTCTCCATAGGTCATATCTGAACCTTCTCTCTTCTGGAAATTTGTTCCTTGACTCCCAAGGCTTCTTCGTATCACTTAAGAGCTTGACATTGGCCACTCCATAGCTCAGCATTGCTCAAATTGTCAGTCATGCCATAGCCTAAATCTATGATCTACAGGACATACCTTGATTGGAGTCCCTGGATCTCCCAATACAAAGCATATCTCCTCTTGCTTCCTTCTAAGGAATCATTCATTACATCAGGTGCTTCATCCCAGCACCAACATCCATGACATTGATCACCCTCTGCTTCAGCATTCACGAAATCGCGAGAATCTGGCTGAACTGCGCCTGCTGACGTTCAAGCTGCTATCGCCATTGTTATGGGTCGCGATCTCAGCAAGGAGTATAGGGCTTTGGTAGAGCATCACATAAGCTAAATTCCCATAAATTTTGTTTTGAAAATGATCAACCATAGCTCCTGCAATGTCAAAAAAACTAGGCCCCTATCATGAAACCCTAAAATCCACCATTGCCAAATTTTCACTCAAGCTAAAAAATCTCATTATTTTCTCTCTCCTGCCACCTGGAGCAACACATTGCCACTTTGATCTATTGTCCCAACATCAAATCAAGGAGGGGAAGGACGTGGAAAGATCGAAGAAGGATCGACGACCCCGAACAAAGAAGATTCAAGCTCAACATCAACACAGACATAGTCTTCGCCTAGTGTGTTTTCACACTGTCATTACTTGTGTCTCTTGACACATTGTAATCTGCTCTTCCACTGATAAATCTCAAAATTCTAAAGTTGATTTGCTACTGTTCCTGTAAGTCTAACATGGGCAAAGAATCTCCAACTGCTCGTTTCAAAGAAGTCGGGTTTCACACCTGGCAGACCCGCATCAAACTCATCCTGATGAAGAAGGGCCTCTGGGCCATTACCACTAGAAAAGAGAAGAAGCCTCGTGATGCGGATCTTGCTGTAACTTGGCAAAAGAACGATGATAAGGCCCAGGCCATTATCAAACTGGAGCTAGATGACAGCTATATCCACCATGTGGATAACTGTGAGACCTCACAAGATACATGGAAGAGACTTGACACCTTGTTCGGTGCACAATCTAAATCATCAAAGTATCATCTCCTGATTGAGTTTTTCAGGCTTGAAATGAAGTCCATCACATCACTTGCCACACATCTAAATTACATGGAAGGACTTCTAACCCAACTTGCAGGAATCAACATTAAAATGGAAGAAGATGTTTGCATCAGTGTTCTACTAAAGAGTTTGCCTCCTGAATATAATAATGTATTAACACTTTAATCAACATGCCAAATCTTGAACTTGTTGATATCCAAGCATCATTGTTAGAAGAGGAAAAGAAGCTAAAAACTAAGGAAAAACCAAGTACTTCTAGAGATGAGTATGCATTATATGTTGGCAACAGGTACAAAGGCAAGAAGGATCAGCTCTTCTGTGACTTCTGCAAAAGGACCGGACACACCGATAAGTTCTGCCACGCAAGAAAGAGGTCCCAAAAGGCCTATCTAGTTGCAGTCAAAGAAGAAGAAGAAAATGGAGCAAAGGAAGAAGAAGAAGAAGACCACCACCAGGAGAAGGAAAAACCTCATCAGTCCTTCTATTCAGATAGACTTTTTTAGTTTTTGTATTTCCTAGCCCTAATGTCTCAAACATAAACTTGTAAAACTCCTTAGTTATCCTTGTACTACAGCCTCTGTACACTTTGTGAGGCCCATGCTACAGCCTCTGGATTTCCATCATGTTTGTGGTACCCACACTTAGCCTTTTCTGCAGCCTTTGGTGTTTTGCCATGTTTATGGTGTGCCCACACTTTACAGGTGTTGCTTTCACTAAAGCCTCTACACACTTTGTACTTTTGGTTGTGATTGAGGAGGGGTGTTGAGATATTTGCAATCACACCTACTTTAGTCCCTTTGTATGGAACATCTAGGCTAGGAAGATGCAATCCATTCTAGGAAGAGAGACAGATCCCATATGCACAGTGGATGCTAAATGCTACCAAAGAACTCTATTTAATGATGTACTTGAACTATCACTTTCATATATGATAATGCAATAGTACTTGTCTCTTTCTGTCAAGTGTCTGTGTCATTGTTGTCCATACACAAGATTGTGTTTATGAGCTCAAGTCTCAATCTTGAAACCTAATTCACTTGTGTAACAGTTGTTTACATTGTCATGTCAACATGAGTTGTGTCTTTATCTTCCATCCTCCATAGCTTCTGCCTTTGCCGTGCTCTAGATCCCGCATCTTTGACATTATCAAACTGTGAATACTCATCAAATCTTGTCTGAGTCAAAGGAAATCAAGTAGAGGGTGTTGATGAGTTTTCCCAAGAGATTGAAGCCCACTCTAATACTCATTTTAGGGTTGGGGGAACACACACAAAGCTTTTAGAAGAAGAAGAAGCTTGAGAGAGCATAACCTAAATAGTATTATCAATAGAAGATTTAAAAGACTAAGTATGACCTAAATTGAATAGCCATATATATAAGATTGGGGGAAAAATATCTTTTAAAGAGGGAAAAAAAGGGACTTGTTGGTCCTAAGCATGTTCATACACATCATTATCAAAATATGGGAACAAAATTAGAATATATAGTGCCTCATTTCTATAATGTGTGATGTAAAAATATATTTAAATATCTAATATGATGCATTGGTTTTGATATTATTATGAAAGGATGTTTATGAAGATCCATTTTGTACTTAAAGTTTATTGTGAAGCTTGACAAGTGCCAAATTGAAAATGGACTCAAGTTGGAGTGGATCTTACATTCATGAATCAAACCAATGGCCTATTTTAATGGCCTCATCAAAGACATCACACTTGTTCCTTCTTCTACTGTATAATTGGAAAAGAAAATTTGGTGATGTAGTACTTGAAATGCCTAAGGAAACATATAATATGCTTTTTTGGATGTTTGAACAAACTCCTTATCTCAAAACTAAAGCATTAACATCACTACCTTATTCTTTTTGTATGAAAATAAACAACTTTTCTAAAGGCTTAGAACATCTTGCATGGAATGGAGAAGCATTGACTTGCAATTGGAAAGATGTTAACAAATTGGTCACATCTTCGTAAGAACTATAAACCCATATTATTGCCATTTTTACACTTTATATTATCTCATGCATATATTTGATAAAATTGTAAAGTCACATATTAACTATACATATACAAGGAAACCTTCCTTGAACCATGACGCTCCTTAGAATATGAGGAAAGATTAAGATTCAAATAGACTAAATGACATCAAGACTAACCCATGATGTGTCCCAAAAGATATTAAAGAGTGTGATGAAGTCCACAAGATCTCTTAGTAGCATGATAGGCAAGCTATTGAAGTAACTAGGAGCTTTCAAAATATTTACACAAATGTAATACAAGTTTGGAAAGACATCCAAATGTAAAGAATGCTCATGTGAAAGTTTGGCATTATTATGATAAGTTAGTGTTTGTAATTCTCAGACCATAAAAAATCTCTCCAACTCAAGCAAGAATTTATAAATTACTTGATGATTTCACTAGGTTAGTAGTTAATGCACACGATGGGAAAACCAACATCACCCACCAAATGGTACTTTTTTAATTGCACTTTATAGGATACATTTTCTGTTTGAATAATTCAATGTCAATTGCTTATATTTTTCCCAGCATATATTGTATAGTCATGCCTCATATTTCATAGAAGTATAGATATTTGGAGATATAGCACCCAAGGCATGGAGAAGTTGCACCATTCTCCTTATGGTTCATAATTTAAGAACACATGCCATGGCTTGGGGGGTGCACCTATAAGAAAGTATCTATACAACATACATTCAAAGGGTATTAAGAAATACCCTTTCTTTACATGCCATAAGGCCATATAGTGACCCCTTCTACTTTACTAAACTTATGGATTTTTTTAAAAGTGTAATTAAAAGTATTTTTATAAATATAAGAGTGTGAATTTAATTTTACCAAATAAAATACTCTTTCTTTTGAACTCACATGCTATCTTACATGTTCTACAAGGTGCACCCCTTGGGTGCCATGGACATGGCGGTAGAAGAAGGAGCTAACTTTTAAAAGTGTTCAATTAGTTTTATAGATGCATCTTCAATCAAATTCAAAGGCCACCATGTATTAGCTGAATCCCTCAAAATAGGAAAATCAAACACATAATTGAGAAAGGTAGAAACACATTTGTAGTAAATACATGTGCAACTTGGTGCAGGATTAGGGCAAAGGAAAGGGTTCAAACGGGGCTGCATGTGTTTATTTTTCTTTTTTAAACTTTATTCTCTATATCACATCTCTCTCTCTCTCTATGGATTCTCTTTCTCTCTCTACTTTTCTTATCCATCTCATGGGATGTACCAAGCAAACAAAGTGATGATATCCAGGATGAAGACAAACATTCTCCACCACACTCTAGCTAGCAAAACTATTCCCACTTTTCTTGATTCACAAACTTGAGTATCACTTTTTAGAGGGAAGTAATGGTTAGATGTGAAGTCAAAACTATGGGGAGAGAGAGAGAGAGAGAGAGAGAGAGAGAGAGAGAGAGAGAGAGAGAGAGAGAGAGAGAGAGAGAGAGAGAGAGAGAGAGAGAGAGAACACAGATGATAGTTTTTAGTGGGTACTCAAATACCCTTGTTCTTCATTATCTTTACTAATATATGACTATATAGTGTGTACTAGTACAAGAGGTGCTTGCTTATCCTTTGGCCAATGGTTTTGAGGGTCAACTTAAGTAGAAAAGAAAAAGGCTACTTGCTATTTTGAAGCTTATGGTATGCTTGTGTTTGCTAACATGGAATAAGAAAGAGAGATAGAGTTGATATTTTGATGAGATCATGTGTGTATGGACTATACATTCGACTACTCCAATATGTTCTTCTTAATGAAAACCACCTATTTTGATGCATTTTGATGAGTTGGGTTGTCCATGACATTTCCCCTAAATTTCCATCTTTTGGAAGCTAGAAAGGATCAATTTTATAGTAAAGAACCTATTCTATAACCTTTGGATTAATCTCAAACAAGCTAGAGCCATTTTCACATTGCAAAAACAAGGTATAGGTGTTTTGGAGGTTATCTTACTTGAGATAAATAGCCAATAAACTACAAGAAAAATGTGGTATGTGTTGAAGAGTGCTCAGACTATTTTGGTATTGCTTATGCCATTGGTTGGCCATTGCAGTGAGCACTCAGTTTTGCAGTTTGTTGGTCCTTTTATACAGGTAACTAATGATTGTATAGCGGTTGTTTCGTGATTCTTATATATTGCCATGACTATGGCTTTGTCTTTGACTTTAAAAAATATATTGTTCAATATTGAAAAGCTTGATGGTATGAACTTTTTTTATTGGAAAGAGCAAAATCATAAGGTGTTGGTTCAAAAGAGGAAAATCGAGCCAATCAAATTGTGGGGTGTAAAGACTAAGGACATGAATGATATGCTTGGAATGATATGGATGCACTTGCACACTCTACCATAATATTGACACTTTATAAATCTATGTATGTTAATATAAGGATATAAATGGTGGTGCATTTGGTGTATGAAAGACGGTATGTGACTTGTATGAGAAAGAAAGTGCTACTTTGCAAGTTTATTACTTGAAAAAACTCATTGATCTCTACATGGAGGAGGTGACTTCTATGTCCAATCATCTCAATGATTTTAATACAATTTTCATTTAGTTGATAGTATAAAAGATTGCCTTTCATGATTTGGTGAAAGCTACTTTTTTACTTGTCACTTTATTTGAGAGTTGATATACTTCCAAGGCTACCATAAGTAACTCCTAAGAGTAGATACTAAGAGTTCTAATAGTGCACTCATGGTTAGAGGGAGATCTAATGCAACACGAAAGTCCCATGATAGGGGGAACTCAAGGAACAAGTAACGTAGTAGAAAGGATGTGGAATGCTATAATTGCAACAAGAAGAAGGGTCACATAAATAAGGTTTCTTTCAAATGGAAAAGCCAAAATATTGGGCAAGCAGAAAGATGATGATCATGGAAATAAAGAGGAGAAATAAAGATCCAAGATAGAAGATATCATTACAATTAGCACTGATGATAGTGATATACTCTAGTCTCTTCATTTCAAGATGCATTCTTTGTTGCTATGGATGATAGGATGTATCAAGATTGGTTTCTTGACTCTAGCGCATCATTTTACATTATTCCACATAAGGAATTGTTTGCCACATATGATAGTGATAGAAAAAAGGGATGGGTGCATTTGGACAATAACTTTGCTTGCATCATTATTAGTATTGGAGATGTACACTTATCTTTTCTAATGGTTCTTCCTTTATACTCAAGGATGTGCGACCTTAACAAAAGTCTAATAAGCACAAGATAGCTATATGAATATGGATATCATGTCATTTTTGGTGATAATGCATGGAAGATTAAAAAGGGGGTCTCATCACTGCCAAGGACCAAAATGTGGTACATTATACTCTTTTTAGGTTTGAATGTGAAGGACAATGTTGTACCTATGATAGAACAACCATCTGTATCACTTTGGCATCATTGTTTGGGCCATGTGTCAATTATTGGAATGAAACATCTCTTTGGTTTACTATACTTATCATTATTTAACTTTTTAATTTTGGAGTTTGTGAGCATTGTATATTTGGATAAACAAACATAAGTTTTGCATACCCATGCCCATGGTGTCTTTGAATATATCCCCTTAATTTTCCACTTTTAGTTAGAATGCCACTACAAAGGTGTGAATATTTCACATTTGTAAAAATAGTGATATCCTTGGTACCATGAAAATTTCTTGGTTTATGTTGAGAATCAATTAGGAAATAAGTTGAAATGCTTGTAGAATAATAATGGTAGAGAGTATATTTTGAAGTTTTTTAGAACTTTTGTTATATGAGTGGCATTAGGAGGGAGTTCTCGGCTCCTAGAAACTCAATTCAAAAGGGTATGGATGAGAAAATGAGTTGGACTTAAGCAAGAGAGTGTCCATAGTATACTATCTAGTGCAAGTATCACATATGATATTTAGGCCAAAGCTATTAAGACAGTTGTTCACTTGATAAATTAAATAGGTCACCTAGCAAGCCATTGATGGAAAGATTTTAGGGGAGATGTGTTTGATAATAGACATTCTTGTGATCACTTGTAGGTGTTTGGTTGTGAGGCATACATGCATATCTCAAGGGACAAGTGAAATAAGCAAGCTTGTCCTAAATCCAAGAATTGCATCTTTCTTGGATACAATGATTCAAGATGGGTTATCTTCTTTGGGATCTTGAATCTAAGAAGATAATTACACAACCATGACATCATTTTTAATGAGGAAAAAATGAATAAGTATCTCGCTGAGACAATTGAGATATGCAGGGCAATGATGCAAAGAGGATGGACATCTCGATGGATATCCATCAGATTAGTAGAATGTATGGCCTATTCCACATGATACAAGCCTTAGATAGCCAAGTAACATTGAGAAGGAGCACCATAGGAAAGTGAGAAGCCTCATAGATCTTCAAAGAAGGGGATGTGGTGTTTCTTCATATCCGCCCAAAGAAGAGCTCACTATCATTGGGTGATAGTGAGCATTAGCATCACCATCCTCTGTGTATCAACATCATCACTATCCTCGTCTTCATTGATATTAGCATAATCATCTATGATAGCTTCAACTTCTAATACACATGATTCCCAAAGCAACACAAAGAATGACAACCCAAGTTCAATTTGACATTGCACAAAGATAGAACATAGAGTAGAAAAAACCATGAAGGAAGAGGAGCTAGATAAGACTTATATAAGCCTTAGCTACTAAGGATTTTTGACTACATGATTGTTAAAAATATTATTGGACACACACACACACACACACGCACGCACGCATGCACGCGCACAAGCATGCGCGCGCGCGCGCACACACACACACACACACACACACACACACACACACACACACACACACACACACACACACACACACACACACACACACACACACACACACACACACACACACACACACACACACACACACACACACACACACACACACACACACACACACACACACACACACACACACACACAGAGAGAGAGAGAGAGAGAGAGAGAGAGAGAGAGAGAGAGAGAGAGAGAGAGAGAGAGAGAGAGAGAGAGAGAGAGAGAGAGAGAGAGAGAGAGAGAGAGAGAGAGAGAGAGAGAGAGAGAGAGAGAGAGCTTCATATCCAATTCAAGTATTAAGCCACCTCATTTGGTCCTCCTCCTTGCATATTACCTTCCCACTCTCCTTGCTCCCTTTGTCTACTGTCAAAATGAATCCAAAGTATGAAAACCAAAACCTATCCAATTCCTATCACAATTCTATCTATTATCATTTTCACTCCTTGGTATATCCCACTAATCTCTATTTCCTATCTTTATTTTGCCCACTTATTACCTTTATCCTTGTTGTATCTCCTATTCCTATCCTAAATTCACCAAAATTATATGAAAATCCTCCAAAAATCTACCATATTTCCACATTATCTTACTCTCAAAGCTTAGTCATCATAAGCCAAAACTTCTTCTCACTCAACCAAACCTTATACTTCTTTTGAGCTTATCCTTCTACATCGTTGAGCCTTAACTCAAGGACACAATAGCTTACAAGGCTTGATAAAGACCAAAGGAGAAGCAAGATGAAGAATGCACCTCAAAATGAAGAAACATCAGAGCTGGATGAGAGGTAGCATGTACGAGTGATATTTTGTATAAAAGACAAGGTGCCCATTGGATGGCACTTTGATTATCACAAGGTAGCATAGGCACCTCTCTTGCAATGCCCAAATCTGACACTAGATGAGTAAGCCATGTAGATTTATTACATATCTCACTAGTGTAATATCTCCACACAATAAAAGTTAGTTGGTTAGTTCGAAAGTTAGTTAGTCAATTAATAAGTTAGTAAGGTTATTAACTAAAGACTAACTAAGGTAAAAACTAACTAATATTAATTATTAATAATTTTTATTTAATTTAAAATATTTTATTTAGAAAAATCAAGAGTCATAAATCCAATATTTTTCTCGGATTGAAAAGGACCGTAGTCACCCTTCACGTAAATCACAACGTGAACGAGACTTATGAGTTATATTAATCACTAGGTTAATGTGTATAGTTTGGATGGTCCAAAAACATTAGACTTTGGGCAAAGATAGTATATTTTAGATATTATCCTAAAAAAAGATATGGAGATTTTTAGAACTGGATGTCATTTAAAAAGAAAAGACAAGTGATATTTTAGTTAGTTTGGAGATTTTATAAAAAGAAAAAAAAAAGAGAGGATTTGCGAAATTGCGCATGCCGCAATCGCAGTTCACAGGCAGTGGACAGCACTTTGAACAGAGAAAAGAAGAAGGAGTGAACTAAGAGCTTTCTAACCAAGTGTCTTGGTGATTTACCCCCCTTTCGGAGCCAATGGAACCATCAGATTTATGATTTGAGCATCAGATCACTGATCTTTCCAAGATCCCCCTCCACAAAGAGCTCCACTTCTCAACCACAAGCCCTCTTCTCTAATTCACTATAAATATGAGGCATGGGAGAGGCATAAGAGGCATAAGGAGACCCCGAGAGGCTGCGAGAGAGAGGTAGAGAGAAGGATACCCCTCCAAGAGATTGTGAGGACGAGCTTGAGAGAGAGAGAGAGAGAAGAGTCACCCTGAGAGGCTGCAAGGAAGAGAATTAGATCAATTCCCTCTATCTCGATCCTTGACTTAACCATCTTCTCTTACGCTCTCCCATCTTGAATCTACTCCACCTTCTTAATCTCTTGAGTCTACCTGCGGACGATGGCCTCCACGCGAAGAATGTCGCGTACGGATGACAATCCCGCAACCAACAACAAGGCTTCGGGCAAAGGCATCACTGTCAATCCAACTATAGTTCCGGTCGTAAGTAATGTATTTTCAAGTTGATAGATGCTTGCTTTGATTCTCGTATGAGATACGTTAAGCCCATACTATTGCACAAGTATAGGTCATGGGAAAGGATAAATTTCATCTCACCTACTCGGAAGACGGAGTTTATGAAGTGCATATATCAAGGGAAGATAATTATACCTAGTTACATATGACTTATTTGCTAATAGGGCAATTACAAGGAAGAATTAGTCAAGTGTTATGAATGACATAGTCATCAAAAGAATGACATTAAAAGGTTGTGCATACAAGTGCTAGATTAAAGTATAGTCAAGGGTTATAAATAGCATAATTACTAAAAGAATATGATATTGAGAATCACGAATAGAAAGTACTAGTTTAAAGTTTAGATACTTCAAAAGTACTTAGCTTAAGAGCCCAAATATTAAGAAGAATTATATTCTAGCTCAAGGCAAGGCATGTTAAAGTCTAATTACTTGAGATAATCTCACACTTATCTTATCAAGTATTTACACGTTATGCCTATAACATGTTTGATATATGAGGATAATTTTCTAGTTGCCTCATGACTTGACTAAGAGCTAGTACAAGAAATCAATCATAAGGGTTAAAACTATGATGTCTTGAGTTCCGTCCGATAATGATGACTTTTTACAATCCAAATCCAGGGTTGGGTTATCCGCAAGGTAAGTGACCTATAGAACTTACATCATGAATAGTGTTTGAACCCTTAATATATGCCCTAGCCAAAGGAAGGAAGTGTTAAGATCATGTTTGCATGGTATTGCTCCTAGATCCCAAGGGGAAGAGAAAATATACGATGGAAATGTTATATCATCTATTCTTGCATTGGTAGGAAAGAATGCAATTGGTTTTGTTGATTGATCGAACAACATCTTAAATGCTTTTATATTCAACTAGTTGTTAGTTGTTGTTTGGATGATTATTCCAAGTGCTTGTGATTTATGATAAATGCATGGCAAGGGTCTGTGATGACAAGTCGCCATGGAAATAAAGGAATGTTTTCTTGGAAAATGATATTAGGTTGAATGCCTTGTTTGTGCTTGATTCTTAAAGTATTTAATTAAGGAAGGATATATTATACGAGTGGATCACCTCCATGGTCGCACCGCATATTAACCCGAGAGGGCACTGCTCGATTCATGGGCCGAAGGTCGAGTGGTGAAAAGGCCAACCACAGGAATGATGTTTCACTCCTAGACAGCTTGCGGGTCAGTTGGAGCTCTGGATACCCCTTGCTAGGTCTAGAATGGAGTTGAAGACCTCCGTGGCCCCCAACATCTGGGCATGTTGGGAGATCCTATTCTAGATAAAGGATTGAGTTTGTGGTGCCATGTGAATTGGACCAGTTACTTCTGCAGGGCAGAAGGGATACTTCTATTGGACAGAAGCGATACATAATTTCTCCTGTATGGGCAGGAGACAAAGATTAACTTGAAGATAAGTTAAGGAACTTGTTTGAACTTGTTTATCAATAGATTGCTTTGCTCTGTTTTCGTGTCTGTGCTATAAGTTATGCGAACGAACCATGTTCCCTAAAAGGCTTAATTAATGAAGCTGACTTTAAGTGTCACACATAAATGGTAGGACCTAATTAGAAAACTAAAGCTATTAAGGGAAGCGGGTGGGCGAAACCCCCGACGGGTCTGTCCTATGGCAAGGTGGTCCCAGAGAACTGGGAGGCTTCTCATAAGTTTTTTAATCGTCATTCCACCTTTAGGTATTGTTAGGTTAGAACCCGATTCATGCCGTTTTAGGAGACCGGAACGGGACTATGCCCTATGGGCAGAGAGGTCGAGCAGCGCATCCCTCTCGTTTCCCATTCTCTTTGAACCAAGTGTGGCATGGGTCTGCTTCGGATTGGGTATCTCTGCGTAAAGTAGGATGTCCAAAACTTGACACTAGAATGCTAATAGGAGACCTTGACAACTAGGAACCCGAATTTCAGGTCGATCCTAGTGGGTTCGGTCGTGAACGTTCCATTGCGAGGCGGATTCGGGAAACCCTAGGCGACAAAACTTAGAACATTCCCTGGGAGTGGCGAGCAGCGATGCTTAGATTCGTTTCTCGATAGACCGCTAAAAGAGTGCATGGAAAGCCGATGGGCGGGCACCTCACAACTAGCTACAATATACTTCACCTCAATGGTAGATAAGAAATGAATGGATAAAATTGAGACCCATGAGATTGTACCATGTGTCAATGTGAAGATAAAACCTATTATAGACCTCCTAGAGTCTACATTTTTGATACCTACATACCCAAGAATAGATGTATTCTTCTTTTCAAAGCATATCAACGTGTGGATTTAGTGCTATTCAAGTATCTTGTGATACTCTTCACTGATTTCCAATGCTTTTTACCAAGGTTTTCCACATAGCTATTAACCATTCCCAGTGCATAGCCAATATTTGGATGTATAATAGCCATAGCATACATCAAGCTACCATAGCTGGGTGATGTATAAGGGATCTTGGTTATTTCAACCTTATGCTCATCTTCTTGGGGCTATCCTCTTGGCTAAGTTTCAAATAACTACATATCGAATGGCACATTAATTTCCTTCTCTCCCTCTATATAGAAATGCTCAAGTACTTTTCTAATGTATTCCTTTTGAGATAAAATAGAGACCTTTCTGGGCTCTATCCCACATAATGCACATGCCAATAATGTAACTAGGATTCCTCAAGTCCTTCATGTCAAAGGTTTCACGCAATCTTTTCTTTGATACATCCACGTCCACGAGACCGACTTTCCAACAATTAGCATGTCATCCATATAGAGAATAAAAAAATTAGGTTATCATCATTAGCCTTATATGCATATACGAAATAATAATCACTCTTACTCCTAGTGTATCCTTGAGATCTCTTGGAGGCATTAGACTTATGTTACCACTCTTTGGGAGCCTGTTTCAAACCATATAAACTCTTGTGTAGCTTGCAATACCAACTACTCCATCTACACTAGGTCCATATATTCCATGGCAAACTAATGAAAATATCATATAAAGGATGGTCATCTCCATCACTAGTGAGAATATCTCATTGACATCTCATCAAAGTCGATTTTCTTCTCTTGCTCAAATCTCTTGGGCTGCAATCTTTCCTTATCCTTAGGCAATGTATTAGATGAGATGCTTTTAACTTGTAGACCCATTTTCTTAGTAGTGCATGCTAAGATTAGGCAAATTAACCAACTCCCAAGTAGCAACTTTTACCAAAGAATCCATCTTTGGCTACATAGCCTTTATGCAATTATGCCTATAATCCCTAGTCATAAGATCATCATCATAACAAGAAGGTTTTCACAATCAGCAACCATGACAAAATCTAGAGATGGTGTATATCTCTTTGATGGTCTAGACACTTTCATAGAGCATCTCAAAACTAGCTCAACCTTAATTGCTAGATGTCCCAACTTTATATCAATATTACTCTTTCAAAATTGAGAAGTAAAAATAGAATCTTGATAATTGACAATCCTTTTTGGCAACCCATGAACCTTAGAAATTTCATTGATAGACAACTTTGCAATTTCTAAAGGTTGTAGTTTATCTCGATGATAATGAGATGAGTAACCTTTATTGGCATATCCATAATCACCATGATAGAGTTGTATCCCTGGATTGAAGGTAACCCTAGCACAAAATCCATGCTAATGAATTTACAATACAATTGAGGAAGGTTAAGGGGATGAAATTTTCTTGGAATTTTGACACATTTTGCTTTTACTATTTGATAGCTTAGGATTCATTGATATACTTAAGTACATTACCTCTAAGCTTTTCACAATGATAGCTTTTCTTAACAAAGATGTTTGGAAATTGGGGGGTTGTGTGCCTCCCAAATTATCTTTTTTCTCAATTCATGACTAGAAGGAACACATAACCTTTTCTTAATGTACACAAGCTCTTCCTCAATGGAGAAGTCTCAATACTTAAGTTGTAACTTGGGATCGTGATCCTTAAATTGAACATCCCTTTTTAACTATTGATATGTAGGGTCCTTTACAATTTTTTTTTGTTGTTATTTGAATGATAGGGTTAGGCATTGATACTATGGTAGCTAAGTGATTCTTCCCTTGAGGGTTATTTTGCAATGAGAGTATTGATTGAGGAATGCCTTGCAACTTAAAGCATCTGCAACTACATTCTCCTTGCCTGGCCTATACTTAATCTTGAAATCATACTCTTGTAAGATTTCCATCCACTTTCATTGTCTCCTGTTTAGATCTAGTCAAGTAAAGATCCATTTGGGAATTTTGTGATATGTACCAAGGTGAATTTCTCTAAGAAATTAATGTCTCCACAATTTGAGAGCATGGATCACAATCAATAATTCAAAGTTGTGAGTAGTATATTATATTTCATGTGTCTTTAGCTTCCTTGATGAGTAAGCAATTAGATATTGCATAAGTATACAACCCAATGCGAGAGAGCTTGCATATATCAAAATCTCAAACCCTTGGTCTAGGTCAAGAAGCTTTAGAATGGGAGCTATTACTAGACTTTTCTTGACTTTATCAAAGCTAGATTGCTCAAATGGAGTCAACATAATGTAAGTCTATTTCTTTAGCTAAAGAATCAGTACCATTTAGTTAATACTAAGAAATTGCATATTTCTTCGATCATCATTGAGGGCATCCATTCTTATAGAAGATTTACTTCTTCTTAGCATAAAGCTTGTGCATCTTCATTGGTTCAAGGATACTATAAAGCTATGGCTCATGTTCCTAGTCTTTCTCGGAATAAGTTAAAGCATAATCAAAGAATATAAGTGACATTTAACAGTAAGATAAAGAGAGAATATGATGGATTTTGGAGAAATTTGATAAAATATCAAGTGAAATTAGGGTAGGAAATAGGAGATATAAAAAGATAAAGGCAATAATAGGGTGAAAGAAAAATAGGGAATGGAGAGTAGGGGATATGTTGAGGAGTGAAAATGGTGGTAGATAGAATAGTGATATGGGAGAGGGGTTGATTTTATAGTTGGGATTGATTTTGAGAGTACGTGGATGGAGCAAGGAGAGTGGCACCGTAATATGCAAAGAGGAGGACCAAATCAAGCAGCGTGATGCTCAAATCTTGTATAGGAACCTTCTTTTTTTCCAATCTCTCTCTCTCTCTCTCTTCTCACTCTTTAACTCTCTCTCTCTCTCTCTCTCTCTCTCTCTCCCCCTCTATTTATCTTCACACACACACACACACACACACACACACACACACACACACACACACACACACACACACACACACACACTCTCTCTCTCTCTCTCTCTCTCTCTCTCTCTCTCTCTCTCTCTCTCTCTCTCTCTCTCTCTCTCTCTCTATCTATCTATCACATACACACACACTCTATCTATTTCTTTATCTCCCTATTTTCACACACACACACACACACACACACACACACACACACACACACACACACACACACACACACACACACACACACACACACACACACACACACACACACACACACACACACACACACACACACACACACACACACACACACACACACACACACACACACACACACACACACACACACACACACACACACACACACACACACACACACACACACACACACACACACACACACACACACACACACACACACACACACAGTGTGTGTGCGCGCGTATGTGTGCAACAACATTCAAAAAAATTATGTAGCCTTAAAACCTTAGTGGCTAAGGCTTATATAGGCATTAGTAGCTAGCTCCTCTCCCATTATACTTTCCGCTACTTTGCATCCTATCTTTATGCATCATCAAATTGATCTTGGAAAATCGTTCATTGCATTACTTTTTCGGATTACAAGTGCAATAGAAGTTGAATCTATCATAGATGATGATGTTAACATTGATGAAGATGAGGATGAGGATGACATTGACATAGAGGAATAATGTGCTGACAATGGTTGAATGAAGGGATTTTAACACTTTTCATAAATTTTTTTTGACTAACATGATAAAGCTCACTATATTTCTATATTAATGGAGGTAGTCATAGCCTAACAACCATTCCTAATAGATTTTCCAAAAATCAAATTGGCTTGTCACATCTTGTTGAAATATGCCTCTCTGAAAAGCTCATATGGATCCTCCTCTATTTGGTGGAAAGGGGAGATGTATTGGACCCATGAGATAGGACATAGATACACCCATGTGACAATGAGGTTACCTATGATAGAAACAAGAGAAACTTGTTTATGCCTATAAGAGAGACTCTATCCTACATTATATCCATCAATCTAATCTATGAACAAGATTATGATTCTACTTTGCATTTAGCTTGTGTATTGCTGTAATACTTCCACACAATTAAAAGTTAGTTGGTTAGTTTGAAAGTTAGTTAGTCAATTAATAAGTTAGTAATGTTATTAACTAAAGACTAACTAAAGTAAAAATTAACTAACATTAATAACTTAAAAAATTTATTTAATTAAAAATATAAAAAAATGAAGATCGTAACCCGATATTTTTTTCCGTATTGATAAGGACTGTAGCCACTCATCACAGAAGTTACCACGTGAATGAAAGTTATGAGCCATATTAGTCACTAGTGTTAATGTGTATAGTATGGATGGTCCAAAAATATTAGATTTTTGGGCTAAACTAGCATATTTTAGATATTATTTATTGTAAATATCCTAAAAAGCTATGGAAGATTTCTAGAACAAGATGTCATGCAAAAAAAGCAAGTGATTTTTTCAGCTAGTTTTGGAAATTTATTATAAAAAAGAAGGATTGAAAAAATTGCACATGTCGCGACCATAGTTTACAGGCAGCAAACAACACTTTGAAATAGGGAGAAGAAGGAGTGATCTGGAAGATTTCTAATCAAGTGTCTTAGGATTTTACCCCCTCTTTCGAAGCCAACAGAACTATCAGATTTGCGATTTGAGCATCAGATTGCTGATTTTTCCAAGATCCCCTCCATAAAGAGATCTTCTTCTCAGCCACAATCCTTCTTCTCTTGTTTAGCATAAATATGAGGCATGGGGAGTAGTTAGAGAAGCACAAGGAGACCTCGAGAGGCTGCGACAGAGAGGTAGAGAGAGAGAGGTAGAAGGATATGAGAGCAAGAGGCTGCGAGAGAGAGAGAGAGAGAGAGAGAGAGAGAAGAGTTACCCTGAGAGGCTGTGAGGGAGAGAGTTAGCTCAATCCCCCTGTCTCAGTCTTTGACTAAGCCATCCTCTCTTATGCTCTTCTATCTCAAATTCATTCTTCCTTCTTTATCTCTCGAATCCACTTGCGAAGGATGGCTCCAAAAAAGCAACGAGATGGAATGACCATGGGAACCACCACAATTGGTCAAGGAACAGGTAATGCCAGAGATACAGGAGTGCTCGAGGTTGCCAGAGTTGCAACTACCAAATGGAACATCGGGTGTGGCGAACGCAAGTGCGAGCAAAGACGGAATTCTCAATGTTGTTGTGCCAAACCAGGTTATTCATTACTAGGTTATTATTTTGCCACATAAAATAATTACAAAAATATTAGCTTCTATATTTTACACTTACACGAATTGACAGTTTCATCTAGAAAGCATAATAGTACATGCATAGACAATTAATCGCTATGATTTATAGTTAGATTAATTGAGATTCTAAATCATGGAATCATGATGGAAATAGCTGCAAGAGGTTATTGCATGTAAGACTTTATGCACACTTGAGATTAGTAAAATAACTCGATATAATTATTGTCAAAAACATGACAAGGTTAAGTGTTGACTAATGCTTAAAAAGTGAAACTCTATTTAAAGGATCTGTAAGTCATCTTGTTAAGTTATTGGCACAATATATTTCTTTAAGGAATTTCACTTATGTTGGGTAAGATAGCCCAAACGAAAAATTTATGCCTTGCTTAACATGTTGTAAGAGATGTACTCAACACTTCTTTATGGGGAGGAGAATCCTCATTAGAATGTAAGGTTACCTTAGGATAAGGTCTACCTTGGCTATAGAAGCTATGAATTGCATGATGGTGTGATTGTCATTGCATCATTTGATTATATATATTTGAAATGACTGTTTGTATTTGCTGGAATCTAGATCTCTGATTGAAAATATTGACAAATAGGATAAAAGGAAGGATCGTGCTAGGCTACCCCCAAGCTAATTGCGGGACTCTACTCCAAGGGGGTCATGGTTATCACTTCGTGAGGCTTAGACCGGCTCCGTTAGCGAAAGGTCTATCCGTGGGGATAGTCTCGGGTAGTAGAAAATGTGGGTGCTAGGGGGGGCTCTGGCTATAAATCATACATCGTTCCTAGAATCCGATGAGCCACTTTGTGACCCAAGATGGGATCCTGGAATCCTAAATACTAGTTATAAGGATGGAATCTTGGTGGGCAAAATACCCTCATGGAATTCTGTGTATCTTCCACAGGGTCAGAAAGATGAAAAATTGTAATAAGCTTCCAATATAATAAAGAAGTTTGTTTTATTCAAGGATTGTTTAAATTTTATGCATATTCATGAGATAACTTACGTGAAGGAACATGTGATTTAATGGACTAATTAAGGAAGCTATTTGTATATGTTCCAATAAATGTGTTGTAGGTAATTAAAAAACCAAAGATGATTCTGTCTCATCAAAGGAAAGAGGATGGGTGTAACCTCGACGTGTTCGTCCAACGGTAGGGTGGTCTCGGTTAGCTAGGAGCTTTTCTAAATTGGCAATAGAATTAGAAAGACGATAAATTGACCAACTAGTCATTAGGGAGAACCAACTTGCATTGTTTTAGGGGGACCGGAATATGATTTTGCCTTATGGGTAGGAGGGTTGATGTACCGGACTCCCCTCCGTCTCCCATTCTCTTTGAACCAAGTGCAATGGAAAGTCTACTTCAGATTTAGTAATCCTATAGAAGTGGGAACTCACAATTACTAATGCTAGCTAGCTGTTAGAGACCCGTCTGAGTTTAGGAACCTAGAAATTCAGGTCGATCCTAGTGGATTCAATCGGAAGATTTCCGTTGCGATGTAGACTTAGTGGGAAAATAACGACGCTGATAACGATGCTCTGCGATGCTAATAACGATGCCAATAACAACGCGTGCATGTAATTTTGTGACGCTAATAGTGACGGTAACATGGTTTTTTTTTGGTGGTAGGTTTGCTATCCTGCCATATATAGCACTATGTACTTTATTTGGGGCATACAAAATAGTTTCTGCACTGTGTATAATGCTTGTGTAAACAAAAACAAAGTGTACTTAAATCATAACACTGATACATGAAATAAATACATGATCGCATAATGAAAGCGATTGGTACAATCATAGCAAGATATCACTACTACATAGAAAATGTCTACACAGAATAGGCGACCAAAAAAGAAGGGTGTGTGAGCTCTAGGGATCCAAGGGTGAGCTATACATTCTCACCATCCAAAAGCTCGTCCCAGTGCAAAGGAGCATCGAACGGACTCTGCAAAAAAGAAACAACTACACATCAGCCCACCATACAATAATACATTCTAATTAAACATGGTAACTACAGACAAGAAAGAAGAGTGACTTATAGGACCACCATGTCTATACAATCGGTCGATCAATGCTCTGAGACCATGCCTCTCTGCATATCGAGTCTTAAGACTGGTCGGATTGCGATTTGTAATGGAGTGTTGCAAAGAAAACAAAATACTAACTGTTAGAAACATGATTGTCAGTACAAAGGATATTGCAAAAAAATAAGCAAGCAAAACAAAAGAAAAACTTACAAAGTTCTCCAGATATGTCCTGTGGCCGCCACTCCCAAGATGATGGACCACTCCGGCCTCTAGTCATGCCCTCGCCACCTCGCACTGTTGATTCCAACGTCTTGGAGAATCTGTAGCCTCCTCTCTCAGTTGGCACCAGTCGTCCGCATCTAGCTACTCGGGCTTTGCAGCCCCACTCTTGAGTGCCTTGCATGCATCCGATCATCTGTGTGATATATATGTACGCATGCAGTCCATCATCTAGCATGTAGAAAATCTATATGCTATGGATGGAACCGAAAACTCCTCATGCAAGGATGCTACTATGTAGTCCTTGCTCCCCTCCGATATGTTTTTCCAATGATCTAAGAGGTTGTGCCGAAAAACTTGTTGGCACAACTCTCTCGTGCGAGCCATCGCCCTCCTCCCCTCATCATTCATGATGATGGCTCCTGACCTATCATCGACAAGATAGGCATATCCCTCTGGGGTATGCCTAAGATGGGTCTTCTCCCACCTACGATGGGTATGCCTAAGATGGATCCTCTCCCACCTATGATCATGCTCGTGGGCATGTCCAGGAGACCCCTGTACATCTGGTGTACCAACCGGGGTAGTATCTATCGGTATAGCACCCATAGGGGTGCCACGTGCAGACGACTGAGCAAAAGCCAGAGTAATTGGAGTAGACGTCCCCATAGGTGTGACAAATCTTGGAGGTGACGCAACTCTAGCAGAACGACGAGATGGAGATATCGCGTCCGTGCCTCCATAGCAATCATCTGAGCTAGGCTCCCTGGAACTGCCACGAGAGCGAGGAGTAGTATATATATCTCGTGCCGACCGTAGGCTCACTGTCTCCGTATCTCTACAACATTCCCTTGACCCTAAAGCACTCTCTCCCTCTGGCCCAAGTCTGGAGCGTCGACCTCGTCTGCTCGAAGCTAAAGCATCTGATTGCGCCGAAGTAGATCTAATAGAGCGGCCTGATGATGTCCGAGACAGCTCCTGGTCCGCCATGTCTCTAAATCTTGCCATCTGATCTGGAGACATGCGCGTAAAGATATCCTACAACTCCTCATCGCTCATCCCTCGACTCATCCTGATGATCTAAGTATCCAAAAAGGTCACCTGCACAGAAAAAAAATGATGTTAGCATAATCAATTTAAATCATACAAAGCACGGTAATATAAATCCTAAAAAAATGATCTCACTTAAAATGCATATATTATGTACCCTTATAAGTGATTAGTCAACAAATTGAGTAAGTGGATGCTCTAAGTAGTATGAAGTCTCATATGGTTCCATGTCAATCTCCTAACACAACTCCGCATACACTGGAAGGTTGATAGACATGTCACCACAAAAGGATGAGTCCACCTCGTTCTCAAAGAATTCTTGGACTCTGTATTTCCATCATTGTTAGCTGATGCTAGCTCCTCTACATGATCCAAGCTTTCAGTGGCCTCTACCCCTTGCAATATCGATCCCTCTATTTGCATATTGTCCTCATCTATGCTCGGAACATCACTTTGATCATATACTCTTGCACTTCGGGGAGTTGAAGGTATAATATACCACCATCGAGGCTGTTGGGGGTTTGGATAGAAGATTACCTGTTCACAAACACATACATGAGAGATTAAACTATTGTGATATGTACCATGTCCTAATACAATTAACAAACAAATGAGTTCATGCACATGTTCACAATGGACGGGTAACACAAAGGTGTCGCGCAACTCTATCCACTTTTATCCAGATGGACCTCGTCGAACTGTTGCTCCAGCTCCTTCAAGTACCACTTTGAACCACTGCACATCGAATAGTATCATGGAGAAGCCACGATAATCCACCGTAACAATGCTTTGCAAGTTTTCAAAATACTAAATCTGATCTATAACCGTGCTTGGATTCGTTGCTCATCGTCGGCTCTCTTGTTCAAACCTTGCCATGATACCACAGTCCATTGTGAAGCACATTTTATCAATACGCTCCACGCAAAAATGCCGTCCGCGTGACCACGCTACACTATATATTTTGTAATGTACATTGAAACACTCAAATTAGTTGTTGCATATAAAATATAGATACAACAAATCCTAAACACATCATCACCTTTGGACTACATCCCCTCGAGAATTCTCATTCCTCAATTGAGACCTCCACCCCTTTGCGAGAGACGCTGCGGTCAAAGCTCCATGCAACCATCGCGTTGACATGAACCGTGGCATCTCCTCCATGCCCTCAGGATATCGAATCGGTCAATGGCGTATACTACGTCAAAATTCAGATCGCGCTTCCTTTCGATCTTGCCTAGCCATCTAGTACTTGGCGAGCCACGTCTCCATAGAGTGAGAACGGAGTTTTGATGCTGAGAAGTGCTTAAAAATAGCTAAAAATTACGAATATCAAGGGAAAAATATTCAACGTCGAAGGCGATGGCTCGACCTAGGACGATTTTAATCGTCAAAGTACTTTAAAGGCGCCCGAACGACACTTGTTGATTTTTGATAATTTTTCAGACTGTCGTTCGGGTTGTCAAGAGTTATCGGCCAATGTGGGATGCCAAGCCGGACGCCCAGGATTTTTCAGAGCTCAATTCGGACACCGGACGGGGAAATGGCCAAGAAACTGGTCAAGATTTGAAGAGGTGGACATTAGAGTGGTCAAATGGGTAAGCGACCCTTGGGGCCAAAATTTCATGCCACATGAAATGTTGGGATGGAAAAAAAACGTGATGAAGAAGCATGGAAGCGTGGTCTGTCTGGCGCCGAAAAATGCGCCCCCAATCTTGGGGATGGAGATGGCAGCTTGCACACAACCTATACAATTGACATTACCCCCGGATTACTCCTTCCCTGTTGACTCTATCGCCTGTCTTTGCTCGCGAAATGGTGGCCTCAATGCCAAATCAGATTGTTAGGCCAATGGAACGACGAGTTGACGATTGAGGCTACGAGTCGAGTGCATCTAATGTCCTTGGCAAAGTTAATGACATGATGAAGCATTATACCGATATGATTTCCGAACAATATCGACAAATAACCGTCAACGTTAATTTCTTGAAGAAGCAACAAAATTTGATAGGGAGTCGACGCCTTGAAGAGGGTGGACCCTCTAGATTCAATTGTAAATGGTGTGGTGGACAGCACTTCCCCAGAAACTGTCCAAATGTGAAATGTGACATTTGTGGGAAGTCTGGTCATTTAGCTGCTACCTGTTGGAGTAAGATTAGTTCTCTCCAACAAGGGAGTAAACAACCAGGCCCTGTGAATCATAGAGCGCAAGGAAATAACTTGCAGCAGAATGATGCACCAAGACAAATATTGCAGAGGGGAAAAACAACTATAGAAGAGTTGCCACAAGGCAACGGAGTCAGCCTTATTGAGGCTATATGAGTCAATGATACTGAAACCTCTAACTTAAGAGCCGTGATAAGAGGCCAAAAGGCTAAAGAGGTTGACAAAGATAATACCAAACCGGTTGAGGCAAACCCTAAATACGGGAATAAGGGGACGCAAGTCCAGAATCCTAGTATGGAAGGGGGACCGCTAAGGCCGGTTGACAAGAAAGTTGACCTTAAAAAGGATGAGGAAGTGCCAAGAAAGAATGCAAGAGCTAAGAAAGAAGCACCAAAACCGGTCCAAAGACCAAAAGAGAGGATGGTTTGGCGAGAAAAGAGAGCTTTGGCTACTTATCATGACTTTGATTTAGCGAGTTCTCTTTGCGAAGTTAAACCAGATGTAAACCTCTTGCAATTGATCAAATTATCTCCAGGAGTACGCAAGGAATTTAAGAAGATCCTGCGTATCGGGTATATTGTGGAACCTCTGGGCATAGCACGAGTAGGGGAAGATTGGTTTGACCATGCGAAAAAAAACTACCCTAGGGTTCCAGCTTATGTGGATGGAATATTAGTCGAACATACCATTGTAGACACTGGATCCTCCGTCAATATCATGAGTTCAGAATTGATGGAGAGGTTGGGCCTAGGCATCCAGAAAGACAGCTCCACCCTTCTGAGAATGGCTGATGATAGTCTAAGACAACCAGAAGGTTGCGTTACTAAGGTCCATGTTACAGTTGCAAGTGTAGAATGTTTCTTAGACTTTAGGGTGATTAGATTTGCAGGATGTCCTAGCTATCGGGTTTTGCTAGGTAGGGCTTGGATCTTACGAACAGACTGTCAAGTCGATATACCCACTGGTCGAGTGGTTCTAAGTAGAGGTTCTAAGTCGATGCTTATCCTGAGTCTCCTCAAAGTGAGAGAGCTCCTTTATCTTCTACTGAATTAGAAACAACAGACAATCCATTTGGTAGTGAGACATCATCTAGTGATGAATCTAAAGAGGGGTCCACTACAGAGGATATCTATAAGATAACTCTAAATGAGCCGATAGAGCCGCAAGATAGGATAAGAGATGCGGATGTGATTGAGTTAGACCTTGGCATGCCGAATGATTCGTGACCAATTAAATTAGGTTCCATGCTCAGTTTAGCAGAAAGGGAGGACTATGTGCCCTTGATCCAAGAATTCCGCGATATCTTTGCTTGGAGTTATGATGAGCTGAGAGGCATTTCTCCCAACCTGGCTGTTCATACTATTACTGTAAAAGAAGGCATTCGTCTTGTGCGTCAGAAGGTAAGGCGTATGCCTTTTGAATTGAGGGAGGGCTGTTTGAGGAGTTGCAAAAGTTAAGGAAAGCTGGGTTAATCTTCCTTGTACAACATACAGAATGGTGTTCACCAGTTGTTATCAAGAAGAAGAAAAACAACTAGATCCGATTATGTGTAGATTTTAGAGAGCTGAATAAGTAGACGGTTAAAGATTACTACCCGTTGCCGTTTAATGACCAGATTTTGGATCAATTAGCGGGTAGGAAAATATATTCATTCATGGATTGCTTTGCAGGATACAATCAGATGGCAATTGCAGAAGAGGACAAGTTGAAAACAACTTTTATTACTGTCTTTGGTACTTTTGCGTACCATGTGATGGCCTTTGGTTTATGCAATGCACCTAGATCGTGGCAATGAACAGCAGACAAGACCTTTGGTGACATTTCCCCAAATGAGCTGAAAGTATTTATTGATGATCTAAGGGCAGCCCACTATAAGGGAAAGGATGTTGATTATTTTGAGAAAGTGCT